>NC_140245.1:1699129-1716629 GCF_949987555.1 Borostomias antarcticus
ATACACACACACAGTGACACATCAACACACAGAGTGAAACACACACACACAGTGACACACACACAGTGACACATCAACACACACAGACACAGAGTGACACACACACACACACACAGTGACACACACACAGTGACACATCAACACACACAGACCCAGAGTGACACACACACACACACCTTGCAGACGCGGGCCACGCGTGAGACCACCACCTTGGTGTAGAAGTCGTACTCCACCGCCGTCTCGCTGAAGAACAGGTAGACCTTGTCATCATCTCCACTGAGCTCATCCTCGGGCAGCTGGGCCATGGAGATGAAGGTGGGCTCTGGGAGACACACACACACACACACACACAAGCACGCGTTGTTGGATAACCCATCCAAGATCATAAGCACACAACAATGCTACAACGTTAGTTGTACACCGACATGATGACAACAGGTTGTTCATTCAAAAGAGCACAACCAGATATAAACATGGCATAGGCACACAGAAACACACACACACACACAGACCCAGATGTGCGCGCACACACACACACACACACACACACACACACACCGTTTAGCCAGGAGCTCTTGAACTCGGTGCGTATGGCCACCGGGGAGCTGCGGATGATGACGGGCTCAGAGCCCAGGAAGTTCATGGAGGTCGCGGAGAACAGGTCCTCACCTGGCCGGACGGGGAGCGAAGAGGGTCAAAATACCGCCGCCACCTCGCACAGCCCCAGTCTCAACATCCGGGAATATTCACACACCTCCCATGGGATATTCATGGGAATTAACAGGAATAAACTGCAAAAACAGAATTCCCGTTGGGAATTTTGTTAACATTCCCGGGAATTTTGCAGCCCCACTCACCACAGTTCCATACATCCTTCCTACTGGCCAATCAGGATGGATGAATGTCTGTGGACTCACCAATCAGAATGGAGGAATGTCTCTGGAAGGGATCGAACGGACACCTCCCTTTCCCGTCCTCCACTTTACCCTCCAGGATCAGTTTGCCATCTGTGTACGACTGCACACACACACACACACACACACACACACACACACACACACACACACACACACACACACACAGTCCATGATCATTGCTCTTCACAGGGAGGACTGGAGAGTTGAACCGAGTCCACTTCCTGCTGACCCACCATGTGGTCACACTCCGGGTTGAAGGCGTTGGTGCCGCAGACGTAGACCCTGCCGTCCTCCATAGTGTGCAGCAGCCTGATGTAGTTTAGACAGTCCATCTGGAACAGCAGAAACACGCTGGTCTTTTAACACATCAACACCGTCTGGTAACACATCAATACCGTCTGTTAACACATCAATACCGTCTGTTAACACATCAACACCGTCTGGTAACACATCAATACCGTCTGTTAACACATCAATACCGTCTGTTAACAGATCAATACCGTCTGTTAACACATCAATACCGTCTGTTAACAGATCAATACCGTCTGTTAACACATCAATACCGTCTGTTAACAGATCAATACTGTCTTTTAACACATCAATACCGTCTGTTAACACATCAATACCGTCTGTTAACACATCAATACCGTCTGGTAACACATCAATACCGTCTGTTAACACATCAATACCGTCTGTTAACAGATCAATACCGTCTGTTAACACATCAATACCGTCTGTTAACACATCAACACCGTCTGTTAACAGATCAATACCGTCTGTTAACACATCAACACCGTCTGTTAACACATCAACACCGTCTGGTAACACATCAATACCGTCTGTTAACACATCAATACCGTCTGTTAACAGATCAATACCGTCTGTTAACACATCAATACCGTCTGTTAACACATCAATACCGTCTGTTAACAGATCAATACCGTCTGTTAACACATCAACACCGTCTGGTAACACATCAATACCGTCTGTTAACACATCAATACCGTCTGTTAACAGATTAATACCGTCTGTTAACAGATCAATACCGTCTGTTAACAGATCAATACCGTCTGTTAACACATCAATACCGTCTGTTAACACATCAATACCGTCTGTTAACACATCAATACCGTCTGTTAACAGATCAATACTGTCTTTTAACACATCAATACCGTCTGTTAACACATCAACACCGTCTGTTAACACATCAACACCGTCTGGTAACACATCAATACCGTCTGTTAACACATCAATACCGTCTGTTAACAGATCAATACCGTCTGTTAACACATCAATACCGTCTGTTAACAGATCAATACCGTCTGTTAACAGATCAATACCGTCTGTTAACACATCAATACCGTCTGTTAACACATCAATACCGTCTGTTAACAGATCAATACTGTCTTTTAACACATCAATACCGTCTGTTAACACATCAATACCGTCTGTTAACACATCAATACCGTCTGTTAACACATCAACACCGTCTGTTAACACATCAATACCGTCTGTTAACAGATCAATACCGTCTGGTCATCAGCTCAAACACACTGGGACTGTCTGTCCCCTGGACCAGCATGAAACCCAGTTCTAGACGAGAGAGAGAGAGAGAGAGAGAGAGGGACAGAGAGGAAGGGAGGGAGAAAGAGAGAGGAGAGAGACAGAGAGAGAGAGGGAGAGAGAAAGAGAGAGATGGAGAGAGAGAGAGAAAGGGAGAGAGAGGGAGAGAGAGAGGGAGAGGGAGGGAGATAGAGAGGAGAGAGAGAGAAAGAAAGAAAGAAAGAAAGAAAGAAAGAAAGAAAGAAAGAAAGAAAGAAAGAAAGAAAGAAAGAAAGAAAGAAAGAAAGAAAAAGATCTGAAGAGAGATTTGATGTTTAGAGGTCTGGTCCTGCCTGTCTGAGCGATAGCACATTGTGTTCCTTCTCAAATAAAAATGTTGCTTGAATCTTGAAGGTCTTTCATGCCCTGTGATGCCACCACAAAAGGCTCAAAAGCTTCAGTCATAACGTTGCTGTATCTGATATTTTGTGTTTACTGTAAATGTGGATCTGATCTGCATGACTGTATGACTTTGTTACCTTTTGATGCTGCAACATATCAGTTTCCCCCTGGGGACCAATAAACTACTACTCATAGTTTTTGTGTAATTTGTAATTATTTGTAATTACAGTATGGAGCCAGCAGTAAAGTCACTGTACACTGTACTATATACATGTGACAAATACAAATCAGGATCTGAATGTTCTACTACTGCTGCTGATATAAAGTTAAAATCCAACTCCAAGCCCCAGACACAGGTCTGCTAACTAGCTTACGAGTTTCCGCCATGATTGTAGTTCGTTCTGCCACGTCCGGGCATGCAGACGCCGACGGAAGGAGCGTGCCTTCACTATTCTACGGACAAAGAATGAGTTCCACAGCCCAGGACCAGGCTTGACCCGTGTCCAGGAAACCGACCCAGAACGTGACAATACAACACACAGCACACGCAGGACAGATGGACGCCCCACCTGGAGGTCCTTCCCTTTGTTCTGGCACTCCTTCTGCTGCTCGTCCGTCACCTTCCAGCTCACCTGGGAGAGACAAACACAGACGCTGAACACAATTGGGTGTCGAGGCGTTGGGACCGTAGTAGACTTAAGGCGTCTGCACACTGCCCCAACCAACGCCAACCGACACCAACGTTGGATTGGTGGTGCCGTGTTTGTTGGCATGGGTGATTTTATAGGGGGGGGCAGGGGGGGCAAGTGCCCCCCCTGATTGGCCAGCCCAACTCTGCTCAAATTCTTTAAAAAAAAATATATATATATTTTTTTAAACTAATTAACACAATTATTAAATACATAATTGTGGTTTGTACCAGTTTGTGTTGGTTATCATTCATTTTAAAAGTGTATTTATTACTTAAACTAGGCTATCTTAAAATATATATATATACCTCAACTATTTCCGGTTTGATCTGTTACCGCAAAATGAGATCTGACTGTACTGCTCAGTGCTCAACAAGCTACAACTAGCCAGCTGCTCACAATGGTGAAAAGAGCTATAAAAACAATTTACCACTTCTTCATTTAAAAAGAGAAGAAGCTACCACACGACATGAAACCACAGCAGGTGCAATCGAATGCAGAAGTGCTCCAGAGGCTATCGAAGCTAGCACTAGCACTAGCAACATCACCATCGGCGAGGAAGCTAGCACCAGCAGGCAGTTGCAGTTTGATGTTGTGATTTTGGGTATGGCCTAGTGCTCAGTCATAAAGTCATATTGACATGCTTGTGGTGTCTAGATGAAGTTTGATGCGTTGAACATATTGAATTGTCATAGGGATTTCTTATTAACATACTGTTCACAACTGGTATTCTTTGTAAATAGATGGGACGGGACGGCAGAACTGTTTTTTTTTTTCTCACGTCAAAATGTTGCCCCCCCCCTACCCTCAGAGGGTAAAATCGCCTATGTTTGTTGGTGACTGTTGGCGTCGGTTGGATGGATTTTGCAGCTGAATTTTAAACTTCCAACATTCTAACAGCCAACTGCCAATTTTAGAATGTCGGGTTGGGTGTTGGCAGTCGGTTGTTGTTGGTTGGGGCCGTGTGCAGACATCTTTAGTGATGTGGAGAAAGAGAGAGAGAGAGGGGGGGGGGGTCTCTATCGAGAAGACGCTCTTACGGCGGCCATCTTGTTGGAGATGTCGTTGATGTCCACGGCGTAGATGTTCTCGCGAGCCCCCAGCAGCAGCAGGCCCAGGTCCTCCCTCAGCAGCATGGTGGAGTAGTTCCACACCCCCTCCTCCCGGAACATGCGACCGTTGTCACCTACACAACATTCACACAGGATGTGCCTTTCACTTCTTCTTCTTCGGGGTTGTGCAATAGGTCAATATGTTTTTTCACTGAGATACGTGCAATACGGGTTATGTGCAATGTATTATGTTGAATATGTGCTATGTGCTATTCACCCTTGTGAAAGAGACAATGTCTCAATTGGTTTCTTTCCTAGTTAAATAAAGGTTAAATAAAATAAAAAAAAGTGCAATATGTGGGATATGTGTTATCTGTTTCTGTATAGAGGCGATCTATGCATGCGCAGTATTGAGTCCAAGACAAATTTCCCTAAGAGGACAATAAAGTATATCGTATTGCATCTTCTTTGTGTGGGTGTCGATGTTTCTCTCCCCCCCAGGCTCGGGGCCGACGGGCTATCCTTTCCCCCCCCCGAGCCTGGGTGAGGGGTCACCCGGGCTATATATCCAGCACACCTCCAGGAGCCACGTCACTATTCAATACTCAAACACTTTTATTTGCCTTTTTTTTATATATTTTTTTAAAAGGCTGTATTTTTCTTAAACTTCCATGGCTTACAAACAGAGCCAGTTTACAACAGAAGCAACCATACAGATATATTCAAATGAGACTGCAAAACTCACTGTGATAGGGTACTGTTTTTCGGGCAATGCAGTCCAACGGCGAATCGGTGTGCAGCGATAGTGACAGTGGGAGGAGCCAGAGGAAGGCCAGGTATATTGAAGGATGCATTTCTGTCAGAGTTCTGGAAGCAGCTACTAGCTAGACAAGAACGCAGGCTAACGCCAGCGAGGAAGACGAGGAAAGGCAAGTTTATTTGTAGCACATCTCAGCAACAAGGCAATTCAAAGTGCTTTACATGAGACATTAAAAGCATTGAGACAAAGTGCAAGAAACACATAAAGGGTCATTTAAAAAAAGAACATTTAAAACAAAATGCACAAAAAATAAAGTACAGGAATAAAAGTTACGGTGCAGTGTATGAATAAATAGTTATTTGATTTAATAAAAAGCAGCGGCAAAAAGAAAAGTCTTCAGTCTTGATTTAAAAGAACTGAGAGTTGCAGCAGACCTGCAGTTTTCTGGAAGTTTGTTCCAGATATGTGGAGCATAAAAACTGAACGCTGCTTCTCCATGTTTTGTTTTAACTCTGGGGACAGAAAGCAGATCTGTTCCAGACGACCTGAGGGGTCTGGATGGTTCATAACGTAGCAGCAGATCAGAAATATATTTTGGCCCTAAACCATTCAGTGCTTTATAAACCAACAGCAGTATTTTAAAGTCAATTCTTTGACAGACAGGAAGCCAGTGTAAATACCTCAGAACTGGAGTGATGTGATTTCTTAGACTTAGTCAACCGTCTCGACAGGAAGGAGGCACTAACCAAAGTGGAAGCCCTAACAGGAAGTGTGGTGAGAGGAAGTGTGAGCGTGTTCTCAGTGTTCTTACTGTCAGCTGGTGCTGTGGAGGTCTGGGTACATGCTAGACCGGAGGAGCCCGCCGCGGCAGACAGAGAGCTGGGAAAGACTCTCTCTCTCTGACCCAGGAAGAGCTGAGGGGTCTGGCTCTCTGACCCAGGAAGAGGAGAGGGGTCTGGCTCTCTGACCCAGGAAGAGCTGAGGGGTCTGGATCTCTGACCCAGGAAGAGCTGAGGGGTCTGGATCTCTGACCCAGGAAGAGGAGAGGGGTCTGGCTCTCTGACCCAGGAAGAGCTGAGGGGTCTGGATCTCTGACCCAGGAAGAGGAGAGGGGTCTGGATCTCTGACCCAGGAAGAGGAGAGGGGTCTGGATCTCTGACCCAGGAAGAGGAGAGGGGTCTGGATCTCTGACCCAGGAAGAGCTGAGGGGTCTGGCTCTCTGACCCAGGAAGAGGAGAGGGGTCTGGCTCTCTGACCCAGGAAGAGGAGAGGGGTCTGGATCTCTGACCCAGGAAGAGGAGAGGGGTCTGGATCTCTGACCCAGGAAGAGGAGAGGGGTTCGGTCGCGCTCAGGGGGAGGGAGGTCTGGAGGAAGTATCCAGGTTCCTATAGAGGCTGCTGGCCCCGCCCAGCTGAGAGCCCATGGCAAGATGGATGGCACCGGTCTAGAGAGAGAGAAAGAGAAGGGGAGGGAGGGAGAGAGAGAAAGTGTGTATGTGAGAGAGAGAGAGGGAGAGGGAGAGGGAGAGGGAGAGAGAGGGGGGGAGAGAGTTCAGTTCAGTTTATTTAAGAAGGGACAAAATGTCAAAAGCAAAATGTCAATATGCCAGATTTAGCCAAAAGGCTAATTTTCAACTGCAATCTCTGGCCAAGGTCCAATAAAAAGACTTCCTAAAATGGGAATAGACAAAAGAGAGAGAAGGGGAGAGAGGGAGGAGGGGGGGTGAGGAGGTAGAGACAGGGAATATGGGGTGAGAAAATGGGGAGAGAGAAATGTAGAGAGAGAGAAAGGGGGAGAGAGAAAGGGGGGAGAGAGAGAGAGAGAGAGGGCGAGAGACTGAAACGAACAGCTAGTAAGTGAGGGGTGGGGGGGGTGGGGGGGGGGGGGTGGGGGTGAGGGGGGGGTGAGGGGGGGGTGAGGGGGGGGGGTGAGCTACAGCCTGCGCAGCAGTAATTCTGTCATCGCCATAGTGATGCTAATGGAGGGGTCATTCAACGCGGCCGAGGAGACGTTGACTTCAGCCCCCCTGCACCGTCTGGCACACTCACTCACGGAGAGCCATGCAGAATACCAAGGACCTATACCCATGTGTGTGTGTGTGTGTGTGTGTGAACTCAGACCGGGACAGAGTTAACGACTGTTGACCACAAGTACAGTATCATAAGACAGACGGCGGCTGTGCATCCGATGCCGTTCATTTGGGTCGACGGCCTCACAAGCGACCTCTCAAATAACTGTCAGTGATATTATTATCGACAACGCAGATAGGGGCGCACAGTTCTGTGGATATTCACAAACTCTGAATTAATGGGAATAAATTCTGTTTTCCAGTTTATTCCTGTTAATTCCCATTAATTCCTGTTAATTATCATGGGAAGTTTGTGAATATTCCTGGAATTTTGCAACCCTAGATGCAGAGTAAAACTATAAACTAAGGCTTACTACAAGGGTGTTATTAGCCCTTGGGCACCCAGGAAGTCACCAGTCATTAACCTGGCTCTGTGGACCAGGCCTGGTCTGGTAGGTTTGACTGGGGGTCTCTGTGGACCAGTCCTGGTCTGGTAGGTTTGACTGGGGGTCTCTGTGGACCAGTCCTGGTCTGGTAGGTTTGACTGGGGGTCTCTGTGGACCAGTCCTGGTCTGGTAGGTTTGACTGGGGGTCTCTGTGGACCAGTCCTGGTCTGGTAGGTTTGACTGGGGGGCTCTGTGGACCAGGCCTGGTCTGGTAGTAGGTTTTGGGGGGCCTCTGTGGACCAGGCCTGGTCTGGTAGGTTTGATTGGGGTCTCTGTGGACCAGTCCTGGTCTGGTAGTAGGTTTTGGGGGGTCTCTGTGGACCAGTCCTGGTCTGGTAGTAGGTTTTGGGGGGTCTCTGTGGACCAGTCCTGGTCTGGTAGGTTTGACTGGGGGTCTCTGTGGACCAGTCCTGGTCTGGTAGGTTTTGGGGGTCTCTGTGGACCAGGCCTGGTCTGGTAGGTTTGATTGGGGGGCTCTGTGGACCAGTCCTGGTCTAGTAGGTTTTGGGGGTCTCTGTGGACCAGTCCTGGTCTGGTAGGTTTGACTGGGGGTCTATGTGGACCAGGCCTGGTCTGGTAGTAGGTTTTGGGGGTCTCTGTGGACCAGGCCTGGTCTGGTAGGTTTGACTGGGGGTCTCTGTGGACCAGTCCTGGTCTGGTAGGAGGTTTTGGGGGGTCTCTGTGGACCAGTCCTGGTCTGGTAGGTTTGATTGGGGACTATGTGGACCAGTCCTGGTCTGATTGCTAAGGTAGGTTGGAATGGGGGAGAGCCCTGGTCTGCTATGGGGCGGGGGCGTGGCTGGCTGTTGCCCAACACAGCAGTGTTTGTGTGGTAGAAGAGCAGTGGTTGTGTAGTAGTAGAGCAGTGTTTGTGTAGTTGAAGAGCAGTGTTTGTGTAGTTGAAGAGCAGTGTTTGTGTAGTTGAAGAGCAGTGGTTGTGTAGTTGAAGAGCAGTGTTTGTGTAGTAGAAGAGCAGTGTTTGTGTAGTAGAAGAGCAGTGTTTGTGTGGTAGAAGAGCAGTGGTTGTGTAGTTGAAGAGCAGTGTTTGTGTAGTTGAAGAGCAGTGTTTGTGTAGTAGAAGAGCAGTGATTGTGTAGTTGAAGAGCAGTGTTTGTGTAGTAGAAGAGCAGTGTTTGTGTAGTAGAAGAGCAGTGTTTGTGTAGTTGAAGAGCAGTGGTTGTGTGGTAGAAGAGCAGTGGTTGTGTAGTAGAAGAGCAGTGGTTGTGTAGTAGAAGAGCAGTGTTTGTGTAGTAGAAGAGCAGTGGTTGTGTAGTTGAAGAGCAGTGGTTGTGTGGTAGAAGAGCAGTGGTTGTGTAGTTGAAGAGCAGTGTTTGTGTAGTAGAAGAGCAGTGTTTGTGTAGTTGAAGAGCAGTGGTTGTGTAGTAGAAGAGCAGTGTTTGTGTAGTTGAAGAGCAGTGGTTGTGTAGTAGAAGAGCAGTGTTTGTGTGGTAGAAGAGCAGTGTTTGTGTAGTAGAAGAGCAGTGTTTGTGTGGTAGAAGAGCAGTGTTTGTGTGGTAGAAGAGCAGTGTTTGTGTGGTAGAAGAGCAGTGTTTGTGTGGTAGAAGAGCAGTGTTTGTGTAGTTGAAGAGCAGTGGTTGTGTAGTTGAAGAGCAGTGGTTGTGTGGTAGAAGAGCAGTGTTTGTGTAGTAGAAGAGCAGTGTTTGTGTGGTAGAAGAGCAGTGTTTGTGTGGTAGAAGAGCAGTGTTTGTGTAGTAGAAGAGCAGTGTTTGTGTGGTAGAAGAGCAGTGTTTGTGTGGTAGAAGAGCAGTGTTTGTGTGGTAGAAGAGCAGTGTTTGTGTGGTAGAAGAGCAGTGTTTGTGTAGTTGAAGAGCAGTGGTTGTGTAGTAGAAGAGCAGTGTTTGTGTGGTAGAAGAGCAGTGTTTGTGTGGTAGAAGAGCAGTGTTTGTGTGGTAGAAGAGCAGTGTTTGTGTAGTAGAAGAGCAGTGGTTGTGTGGTAGAAGAGCAGTGGTTGTGTAGTTGAAGAGCAGTGTTTGTGTAGTTGAAGAGCAGTGTTTGTGTAGTAGAAGAGCAGTGTTTGTGTGGTAGAAGAGCAGTGTTTGTGTAGTAGAAGAGCAGTGGTTGTGTAGTAGAAGAGCAGTGTTTGTGTGGTAGAAGAGCAGTGTTTGTGTAGTAGAAGAGCAGTGTTTGTGTAGTAGAAGAGCAGTGGTTGTGTAGTAGAAGAGCAGTGTTTGTGTGGTAGAAGAGCAGTGTTTGTGTAGTTGAAGAGCAGTGGTTGTGTAGTAGAAGAGCAGTGTTTGTGTGGTAGAAGAGCAGTGTTTGTGTAGTAGAAGAGCAGTGTTTGTGTGGTAGAAGAGCAGTGTTTGTGTAGTAGAAGAGCAGTGTTTGTGTAGTAGAAGAGCAGTGGTTGTGTAGTAGAAGAGCAGTGTTTGTGTGGTAGAAGAGCAGTGTTTGTGTGGTAGAAGAGCAGTGTTTGTGTAGTTGAAGAGCAGTGGTTGTGTAGTAGAAGAGCAGTGGTTGTGTAGTTGAAGAGCAGTGTTTGTGTGGTAGAAGAGCAGTGGTTGTGTAGAAGAAGAGCAGTGGTTGTGTAGTAGAAGAGCAGTGTTTGTGTAGTAGAAGAGCAGTGGTTGTGTAGTAGAAGAGCAGTGGTTGTGTAGTAGAAGAGCAGTGTTTGTGTAGTAGAAGAGCAGTGGTTGTGTAGTAGAAGAGCAGTGGTTGTGTAGTAGTATGTAGGGGTGGGATGTCTGCCCACCTCCCTTGTTCTCTGTAAAGCGCATTGTGTTGCCTCTGGGTATGAAATGCGCTATATAAATAAAGCTTTGATTGATTGATTGATTGATTGATTGATAGAAGAGCAGTGTTTGTGTAGTAGAAGAGCAGTGGTTGTGTAGTTGAAGAGCAGTGTTTGTGTAGTAGAAGAGCAGTGTTTGTGTAGTAGAAGAGCAGTGTTTGTGTAGTAGTAGAGCAGTGGTTGTGTAGTAGAAGAGCAGTGGTTGTGTAGTAGAGGAGCAGTGGTTGTGTAGTAGAGGAGCAGTGTTTGTGTAGTAGAAGAGCAGTGATTGTGTAGTAGAAGAGCAGTGATTGTGTAGTGGAAGAGCAGTGTTTGTGTAGTTGAAGAGCAGTGATTGTGTAGTGGAAGAGCAGTGTTTGTGTAGTTGAAGAGCAGTGATTGTGTAGTAGAAGAGCAGTGATTGTGTAGTTGAAGAGCAGTGGTTGTGTAGTAGAAGAGCAGTGGTTGTGTAGTGGAAGAGCAGTGTTTGTGTAGTTGAAGAGCAGTGATTGTGTAGTAGGTGTGAAGTGTAGATGAGCTGCGGCTTGTCACAGAATGCAGCTCAGATGTTTCACAAAACCACCCTTGAGGCCAAAACCACCATGAGTCAACATCATCCCCTTCAACATCATCCCCTTCCTCCCTCCCTGACTGGCTCTCGTCACTTCCTGGGCTGCCATTGTAAATACTGTAATAATGTGTTCTTAATGACTTGCCTGGTGAAATAAAGGTGAAATAAATAAATAAAAACAATTAAAAAACGCACACACTCACGTTCTAGTCGTTTGGCAGACTTTTTCTTGTATGTAATCCAAAGCGAATTGCAATAAGCAGGCTACATTTGTCTACTACACACACACACGCAGGGGCACACACACACACACACACACACACACACACACACACACACACACACACACACACACACACAGGACTATTACATTTGTCTCAAAGTCCTTTCTTTGGCGGCTGGACCTACAGAAGCTGTAGCCTAGGGCTTCTTCCTCTGCCCGTGCAGATTCGCTGTGTGCTGGGGCAGAGACTATGGTTGCCTAGGTTGCCTATACTCACAGTCACGGGCTGTAGACTGATTGTAATGTCAGGATTAATGTTCATTAAAACACAGCCTACACAGCTAAGCAAACAGGAAGAACAACAGGTAGGTGTCACTGTGCCTACCTGGACAGACACACCCATTGGAATGCAGTTGGCGGGTTGTTATTGCCGTTGCAGCCTATAGTCTAAAACTGATTAACTGATCAAACATATTACTATAAAGGTAAACAGAACAAATAGAAATATAACTGCATCCATTAGTGCATAACACCAGTATAGAAGAAGACGCAATATGCCTACCTTCAAACGTGAAACTTTAAATTCACTCTGCATGTGAAAACGCCCCACGTCTGTCTGTCGCGCTCTCCCTCTCTCTCTCTGTTCTCTCTCTCTCTCTCTCTCTCTCTCTCTCTCTCTCTCTCTCTCTCTCTCTCTCTCTCTCTGTTTCTCTCTCTCTGTTCAAACTCAGCAGCATAAAAGCCCGGCCGAGTGCTTCTTCAGAGAGTCAGTGGTTTAGCTGTCGGTCCCGCCGCCCCGCTGTGCCGCCCGGCCCTCTGAATGGAGCGGTTGTCTGCGCTATTGTTGAGGAGAGTTTAAGCGCTCACTCACATCCCGCTGTGAGGAGACGCTGAATGGCTACCGCTAGTAAAGGACAGGACGGAGGTGTGTGTGTGTGTGTGTGTGTGTGTGTGTGTGTGTGTGTGTGTGTGTGTGTGTGTGTGTGTGTGTGGAGAGGGGGGGGCGTTCCCATAAAGGCGCCGATCTGAGGTCAGTTACGCGTAGTGTTTTACTGTCAAGTTAGGTTCGCGTGTAGGGAGGCGGTACTGATCCCGGACCCGTGCGTATCTGGGCGGGAGGGAGTAGACTAGCTTAGTCTCAGTGGGAAAGGAAATATGAGGATCTTGTCCAGACAGGTGCTTCACATCCAGACGAGTCGCTACAAGACGGCAATGAATGGGACAGTCAAGTCAAGACGAAATCAGACAGTCAGCACATCACAGACGCACGAAGCAGCAATCATGCAAAATTCTTTAATGGCCTCAAACAAAACAGACGCTATAAATAACAGTGGGATGACCGACAGTAGGCCTAGTGGCCCGTTAGTGACACAGGACACGGAAAGCACAGGAATATAATAACAATATACACACGAGTGATTAAAACCACTGCTCGCCCAGTCCCAGAGCCGCCTGTCGCCCCTTAACCGCCATGACGGTGAGAATATCACTGAACAGGCAACGGGTTGTGCTTTATTCTTCCCATGAAGACTTGTCTAGGTCTGTAGCACCTTACAGAGCAGAGGTAGGGAGCAGAAGCTGGAGGTCAAGTTGATATGTGTCGGTTTGACTGGTCAATACTCCAGACATTCCACAAGAGGGCACCAGAGGCGCAGCTAGAAATTATAGTCCCTATGAAACAATATAATATTGGAAGGCCCCCCAAACCTAGACCTTGTCATAATAGTGTTTTTTGGGGCTCCTGTCAGCGCAGGGCCCTTGGAATCATCGTACCCCCCGCCCCTAGAGGGCGCCATAACATACAAAAACCAACAGCTGGTAAATGTCTCACATTGAACGGGATTAAGACATGAAAAAATGTTGTGTTGGCCATTCGGAACAATAATACTCCACCACCGACATCCCACGGTTCTTTTAGCACTGAGCACACATACAGTAGTTAGTAGAACATATTACACAGTAGTAGAGAATAAGGTATCACTTGATTCTTTAGCACCGACAACACACACGTCAGAGGGGTAGAGGAAAGAGTCGTAGCACCCCGCCACCATGGGACCAAGAGGGAATGACTGACATTCTGGACTGAATACTGTACTGTAAAAAAAAAAGGGTGCTATTTTGAACTGATTATTGTAACATAAGGCTCCATAGAAACCCTTTTGAGGCTGGTACAGTTAGAACCCTTCTCAGGTCCGAATGAACTCCTGTAGAGTTCCTCACAGCACCGTATGGAGCGGAAAAGGCTTCTATTTGGAAGTGTTGGTTTGAATATGGAACCTTTTACCAGACTCTCTGACTTAAAATGACCTCATAGGTAAATACTGTACCTGGGCTGACGGTGTCACTGTCGATCTAAAGAAAACCTCCCGATCCGGGATGAAGATGGTTAACTTTACATTAGCAGCAGCTTGAACAGACATTGGCTGAATCAGAACAACACAGTAACCACGACAACAAACAGGCTCAGTCATTGGTCAACTTATGTTTGTGTGCTTAAATGATCCGACCAATGAGATTTTTAGGTCTCAATCCCCGTCACCGCTTTGGGCCAATCATCTTTGAGAACAGTCTTTTTTCCAAGTTCCATACCTGGCGCATTCCATTTGGACAATATAAAAGTTTTACACTAATGAACGCAGACTTGGAGTCTGGGATCCATTACCCAGTACGATGTGCTTTGAGAGATGCCTGTAGAACAGCGTTCACCTACCATCCTGGTCCCAGAGAGCCCCAGTGTGTGTGTGTGTGTGGGGGGGGGGGGGATGTGTGTGTGTGTGTGTGGGGGGGGGGGTATGTGTGTGTGTGTGTGTGTGCAGACTGCACTAACATGAGCCAGCACTAACATGTTGACCACATTCAGCTCATCGCCTGTAAATAAAAGCCCTGAACTTCCTGTAGTTCTCAAGGACCATCAAGGTACGTGGGTATTGTAGTCCACCTATCAGAAGGCACAGGACGAGGAGCTTGCTGCTGCTGCTGGTGGTGGTTTGGCACTGAGGGATTGGCTGTTCTGTTGTGAGCCGCGACAGGAAGGCACTCCTCATTGGCCGACAGCTGAGGGAGTCCCTCCTAATTGGCCGACAGACAGCAGAGGGAGTCACTCCTGACTCGTACGACGCTTCTCCAACTTCACTTTGAGCTCTTCATTGAGCGCTGTAGATGGAATATAATACACACTATGAGTGTGTGTGAGTGTGTGTGTGTGTGTGTGTGTGTGTGTGTGAGTGCGTGTGTGTGTATGTCTGTGTGTGTTTGAGTGTGTATGAGCTCATCATTGAGTACTGTAGAACGAGTATAGACACTATCAGTGTGTGTGTGTGTGTGTGTGTGTGTGTGTGTGTGTGAGTGTGAGTGTGTGTGTGTGTGTGTGTGTGTGTGTGAGTGTGTGTGTGTGAGTGTGTGTGTGTGTGTGTGAGTGTGTGTGTGAGGGTGAGTGTGTGTGTGTGTGAGTGTGTGTGTGTGAGTGTGTGTGTGTGTGTGTGTGTGTGTGTGTGTGTGTGTACAGCAGCTGGGCGGGTCACTCACTCTGTGCGAGCGGCGAGGGCGAGAGGATGAGCCGTCTCATTGGGTTGGTGGGCGATGACGGCGCTGATGATGTCACAGAGAGGAAGCGTCGGTCGGGGCCGGGGGAACGGGGCGGAGTCTGACTGGACCAGCGCTCCGGAACACCTGGACACACAGCAGGGAGTGTGTGTGGGTGTGTGTGAGTGTGTGTGTAACGTAAGTATGTGTGTGCGTATGTGTGTGTGTGTGTGTGTATTCGTGAGTGTGTGTGCGTGTATTCGTGAGTGTGTGTGTATTCGTGAGTGTGTGTGTGTATATGTGTGTGTGTGTAACTTTAGTATGTGTGTATTTATGTGTGTGTGTGTATGTGTGTGTGTAACGTAAGTATGTGTGTATTTGTGTGTGTGTATGTGTGTGTGTGTATTTGTGAGTGTGTGTGTGTATAGGTGTGTCTGTGTGTAACGTAAGTATGTGTGTGTGTGTGTGTGTGTGTGTGTGTAACGTAAGTATGTGTGTATTTGTGTGTGTGTGTGTGTGTGTATGTGTGTGTAATGTAAGTATGTGTGTGTGTGTGTGTAACGTAAGTATGTGTGTATTTGTGTGTGTGCGTATGTGTGTGTATGTGTAATGTAAGTATGTGTGTATGTGTGTGTGTGTGTGTGTGTAATGTAAGTATGTGTGTATGTGTGTGTGTGTGTGTGTGTAACGTAAGTATGTGTGTATTTGTGTGTGTGTGTATGTGTGTGTAATGTAAGTGTGTGTGTGTGTGTGTGTGTGTATGTGTGTGTAATGTAAGTATGTGTGTATGTGTGTGTGTGTGTGTGTGTGTGTGTTACCGTGTTTAGGAGGGAGGCTGGGTGCTTTGGGCAGGGGGCTGGAGGCGCAGTGGAGGACCCTCTCACCGTTCTCATCGTTGGCGGAAACATACGCTGGTGGGAGATAAACACACACACACACACACACAGAGTGTGTGAGTGTGTGTGTGTGTGTGTGTGAGTGTGTGTGTGTGTGTGTGTGTGTGTGTGTGTGTGTGTGTGAGAGAGAGAGAGAGTGCGTGTGTGTGTGTGTGTGTCTGTCTTACTGATGTTCTCCTCATAGGGTTCCTCCAGTAGGAAGGGCTGCAGCGTTCCAGCGGTCTTCTCCACCAGGGCGTCGATGACATCATGAAGGGTCCCGCAGGGTATCTGGGGGGGGGGGGGCAGGGGGGGTCGATCACAACATGTCATTAACCTTTACTCACACAGGGAGGTCTCCTTAGAGCCAGAGCATTTAATATATATAGAGAGACCTGTCTCAGAAGGACTCCCTGTATAAATATATATCATTTTTTATATGTAATGTTAGATATATATATATATATATATATATTACACTAGTCATTTAGCTGACACTTTTATCCAAAAGCGACCTAAAATAATTGCATTTAACATAGGAAATCAATGCACTACTACTCACCAGAACTCACAAGTGCATCTCCTTTCTAAACAAGTGACCAAGTGCATAATCTACTGCTGAAGGCAACGTGCAAAATAAAAAACGAATAATATAAATATAATTATATAATATAAACACAGCGTATGTGTGTGACACCCACCGGGTTCTCCACGTCTATCACATATCCTCCCTGTTCCCTCTGCGTGACGCGGTAGTGCCTGAACACGGACCTGGAGAACACAGGGACAGAGAACATGCGTGTGTTCAGAGAACATGCGTGTGCTTCTGTCTGTCGTCGTCGTCCCGTCCCCCCCCCCCCCCCCCGACTGACTGAATGCATCCATTTTGAGGGGCGGCTCTGTCTCAGGAGGTAGAGCGGGTCGTCCAATGACCATAGGGGGGGAGGGGGTTCGAATCCCGCCTCCTCCTGTCCACATGTCCAAGTGTCCTTGGGTAAAGACGCTGAACCCCATATTGCTCCCAATGAGCAGGCTGGCACCTTGCATGGCCGCTGCCGCCATTGGTGTGTTGTCAACACGGGTGAGAAGAAAAGATGTAGGATGTAGGTTTTGGCAATAAACCTTGTCATTCGTTGTCACACTGCCCAATCAGTGGCAAATTAATCTGATTCGGCCGAGAGATTCTCTCGGCACAAATCAGATTCGATCAAGACTATTTTGCGGTCTGTGATTGGTTTAAAGAAATACTACGTTTTTCCCCCCCCCCCTATTGCAGAATGGTAATATGTCCAGCCAGACCTGTCTCCGGCGCTGACACAGCGTAAACCAAGTGTGGAGATAGGTCTGGCTATGAGAGACTACTCTTTCCCCTACTACGGAGAAGTATTTGAATGGTTCTTTGGTGAATTGTAAAAGGTTAGGTGTATGCATGCTACAACAAGGTTCTTAATGGTTAACTCTAGACACACTTAGACACTCCCCTACACTAAAAGTATACTTAGTGTTAATCAATATCCTAGCAACCACACCAACTGTAGTCTTAAAGGAGTAGAGCGGTCGTGAACCAAAGTGATTCATAGATATTATTCTGCTAGCAGGTCACAGCGGGTGTGGTTATAGATTGAAACGGGGAGGGCTTTGGGATAGGAGACCGTTAGGAGGACTAGGCGAGTCTACTCACACCAGTTTATTCAACATTCTTTA
>NC_140245.1:1724129-1726629 GCF_949987555.1 Borostomias antarcticus
ATGGGGGCAGAGAGCCGGGGGGGGGGGGGTGGTAGGGGCACAGGCAGGTGGTGAGGGATTGGGGATGGGGGGGGTAGGTAGGGGCACAGGCAGGTGGTGAGGGATTGGGGATGAAGGGGAGGGTGTGGGGGGGGGTAGGTAGGGGCACAGGCAGGTGGTGAGGGATTGGGGATGGGGGGGTTCTAATCTGCATTGTGCCCTTTTATGTACAGTCTGTCCCTGGTCCGTGGGGACCGTGACAGCCGGGAGATTATGACACAATGCGAGGGTGAATATTAATGCGAGGGTGAATATTAATGCGAGGGTGAATATTAATGTGAGCACGCTCGTATCTCCCAGCGATGGGATCGTTCACCACCAGTGACACCGCCAGCAGCATCAGCTACCAGGACTGAAGACACGCTCACACACACACACACACACACACGCACACACACACACACACACACACACACACACACACACAGAGTGGGCAGAGGTTACTGACTGTACACAGACCGACAAGCACACCAGGTACGCATGAGAGGAGGGTTCTGGTCCTGAGACAGACTAGCAGACAGACACAACACACAAAGAGTTAGGATACAAGAGCCTTGGCAAGCTGAGAGGAGAGGAGGGGAGGAGGAGGAGGGGTGGAGGAGGAGAGGAGGGGAGGAGGGGTGGAGGAGGAGAGGAGAGAGGAGAATAGAGGAATAGGCTAGTGTTGATTCTGTTTATCCAGCTTAGCAGCATGTCACAGAGACATACAGAGATAGTGTTTTAGGAACATCAACATACCGGTTAGTGTCCCTGGCCCAGCAGAGTGTGTGTGTGTGTGTGTGTGTGTGTGTGTGTTATAACAGAGAGGACCCAAGAGGAACTAACTACTTTAGTTACTCAATAACACAACTTGAGGGGGGGTCACCTGACTCGCCCTCAACCAAGCTAGGAAACACACAGACAACAACGGCACCCTAACAAGACGCAGACAGAACCAGGCTAACGAGACGTTCAACGCACTGACCTGAAGTGCCACCAGGTGGCAGCAAAGCGCAGTTCAGAGAAAGAACCGGTTAAAGGTTAAAGAGCTTAATACCGGCTCCTGGCCCTTCATGGTCACAACATAACAGGGGAGGAAGGCAGTGACTTTGGCAAGCAGGTGTATTAGAAAAGAGTGTGTGTGTCTGTGTGTGTGTGTGTGTGTTACCAAGGTGGCACGTTGGTGGAGAAGCCACTGGAACATAGCCCGGGTTTTTCAGGCTATGTTGAGTCGTAGTGAATTCATAGTGAATAAAAAAAATGAAGGCGATTTTAGTACTTAACTTTACTGAGTTCCCTGGGTCTGGACCGACCCGGTAGTGTTCATGGGGAAACAACGCTCACAACATTTTGGCACTTTTCGTCTTCATGGAGTCCCGCCGAGAGGTGTAGTGTAGAAAAGTGCACAGGTGCATCGAAAAGCAACATGGAGACGCCGGGGCTTCGCCGCGCACACCCCCGGCTGCGTGCCAACCTTCGACACCCCCCCCCCCCCCATCCCCCTCTATCTGGGCGTGTCTCAATAGTATAACGCAGCTTCCTCCCCTGTTACTCCGTCTCCTTCGTATCCACTGGCCAAAACGTACGCCTTCGCTTACTGAGGGCGCGGAGGAAGGAAGCTTCTCTAGGCTATTGAGACGCGCCCCCCCACCCTCCCCTCCTCCCTCATCCTCTCTCATCCCTTCCATCATCCCCCCCCCCCCCCGTAGCTCTCTCAGTGCTGCAGGGGCACCACCACCTCCACGTAGTTGTTGGGGAAGAAGCCTGATTGGCCGCGGAGGGTCCCCTCGAACCAGTTCTCGTCGATGCGGTTGGTCAGGGTGATGACGTCGCCCTCGCGGAAGCCCAGCTCGCCCTCGTTCTCCGGGTCGAAGTCGTACAGGGCCTTACAGCACGCCTCCGCTGAGAGAGAGAGAGGGAGAGGAGGAGAGGAGGAGGGAGGGAGAGGGAGGAGGAGAGAGGGGGAGAGAGGGAGGGAGGAGGGAGAGGGAGGAGGAGAGAGGGGGAGAGAGAGGGAGGGAGGGAGAGAGGGAGGAGAGAGGGAGGAGAGAGGGGGAGGAGAGAGGGGGAGGAGAAGAGAGGGAGGGAGAGAGGGAGGGAGGGGGAGAGGAGGGAGAGAGAGGGAGAGGAGGAAGAGAGAGGGAGGAGGAGAGTGGGAGGGAGAGGCGGTGAGAGAGAGATGGAGGAGGAGAGAGAGAGGGAGAGAGAGAGGAGGGATAAGAGATGTAGGAGAGGGAGAGAGACAGAGAGAGGGAGAGAGACAGAGGGAGGGAGAGGGAGAGAGGGAGGGGGGAGAGAGAGGGAGGGGGGAGAGAGAGAGAGAGAGGGAGAGAGAGAACATGACAGTCATACAGGTGCACAGCTAGTCTTACAGGGGTGGGAGGTCGCCAGGCAGACAGAGAGAGTCAAACAGGATTAGTAGTTCCTTCAGCAGGGCGGAGTCAGCTGGTCTGTCCCCACCAGAGACAGGCGGAGAGACAGG
>NC_140245.1:1731629-1736591 GCF_949987555.1 Borostomias antarcticus
AACCCCCCCTAACACTGCTCCCCTCATAATAACCCCCCCTAACACTGTTCCCCTCATAATAACCCCCCCTAACACTGCTCCCCTCATAATAACCCCCCCTAACACTGTTCCCCTCATAATAACCCCCCCTAACACTGTTCCCCTCATAATAACCCCCCCTAACACTGCTCCCCTCATAATAACCCCACCCTAACACTGCTCCCCTCATAATAACCCCACCCTAACACTGCTCCCCTCATAATAACCCCACCCTAACACTACTCCCCTCATAATAACCCCACCCTAACACTGTTCCCCTCATAATAACCCCCCCTAACACTGTTCCCCTCATAATAACCCCCCCTAACACTGTTCCCCTCATAATAACCTCACCCTAACACTGCTCCCCTCATAATAACCCCCCCTAACACTGCTCCCCTCATAATAACCCCCCCTAACACTGCTCCCCTCATAATAACCCCCCCTAACACTGCTCCCCTCATAATAACCCCCCCTAACACTGCTCCCCTCATAATAACCCCCCCTAACACTGTTCCCCTCATTATAACCCCCCCTAACACTGTTCCCCTCATAATAACCCCCCCTAACACTGCTCCCCTCATAATAACCCCCCCTAACACTGTTACCCTCATAATAACCCCCCCTAACACTGTTCCCCTCATAATAACCCCCCTAACACTGCTCCCCTCATAATAACCCCCCCTAACACTGCTCCCCTCATAATAACCCCCCCTAACACTGCTCCCCTCATAATAACCCCCCCTAACACTGTTCCCCTCATAATAACCCCCCCTAACACTGCTCCCCTCATAATAACCTCACCCTAACACTGTTCCCCTCATAATAACCCCCCCTAACACTGTTCCCCTCATAATAACCCCCCCTAACACTGCTCCCCTCATAATAACCTCCCCTAACACTGTTCCCCTCATAATAACCTCACCTAACACTGTTCCCCTCATAATAACCTCACCCTAACACTGCTCCCCTCATAATAACCCCCCCTAACACTGCTCCCCTCATAATAACCCCCCCTAACACTGCTCCCCTCATAATAACCTCACCCTAACACTGTTCCCCTCATAATAACCTCACCTAACACTGTTCCCCTCATAATAACCCCCCCTAACACTGCTCCCCTCATAATAACCCCCCCCCCCCAACAAGACAGAGAGAGAGAAAGAGAGAGGGAGTGAGACAGAAAGAAAGAGAAAAAAAAAGAGAAGAGGGAGAGAGAGAGAGAGAGAGAGACAGAGAGAGAGAGAGAGAGAGAGAAAGACAGAAGCTGAATCCCAATCTGAGTGCGCAAACCGCACTTGCGGCCCCTCGCACTTGTGGCCTGAGGCCTGAGCACTTAATTGACGTCAGCTGGAAGGGCCAGAGGGTGCAGGGCCGTGAATTAAATGGGACAGCACTTCGCTCAATGCCCCTCCCACTTCGTTTTCATTGGCTGCCGCGTTCCTCCGACGCAGAGGCTGCTCTGACGCTCCCTTCAGCTCTGCAAATTGACCGATTGACGTCTGTTTTAATTTAATAATAATTAAAAAATTAGGTTGGGTGGGATATGTTTGCAGCATGTGGATTTCAAGATAAATGTTGTGTTATCTGCAAATGTCATCATTTATGTGTGATGCACTGGGATCATGACTCGGATGCACTCCAGCACTGTGTCACATGAGACGCGGTGGGCTGTGGGTATTTTCTGCTCCTAAGTCCGTGAAATTGCGGACTTTCGGTAAGTGCGGTTAAAGTGCGCAAAATGGCGGCGTGGCGCACTTGTGGACCTAGCAATTCCGTTTTGGGACTACCCTGAGCCCTTGTGGACTTAGCGGGAACGCGCATGTAAGGCCACAAGGCCGCGAGTGCTCTGCACTTTCGCCTAAGTGCGCGATTTGGGATTCAGTCAGTGAGAGAGACATGTGTCCGTGTCTTGTACATGTCTGCTGGGTGCCTCTCTGATGAGTCACCATGTGTTACATCAGCTCTCTGACTCACACACATGGTCCCTACAGGTGACACACACACACACACACACACACACACACACACACACACACACACACACACACACACACACACCTCTGTCCTCAAATCACATTACATAAGTGTTTGTCTCACTGGTCAGTCATGTAAAGCAGTGGGCAGCCTGCAGCATTCCTGCGTACCAAGGCCAACACACACACACACACACGCGCGCGCGCGCGCACACACACACACACACACACACACACACACACACACACACACACACACACACACACACACCGTAACACCACCTGCCTGTCTGAGCCTGGGATGTCACGGTGTGGATTTATCCCCCAGACTAATAAACCCATGACAGGGTCGGTGTTACCGGTAACACCGTCTAACCTACAACAAGAGAGCGATTATTATTCAGTCCATCTTTACAGTTGGACCTCAGCCGTACGTTACACAGAACTGTTGTGTAGCCTATTTAAATTTAGTGATGTATGCCTCCACGGCTTGCCTGTAAAATATATAGTCCTCAGTCCTGCAAATTATATAAACTTCTCAAAAATAGTTCGGAAATGTTATTTCCGTCCATTATTTCTCCCCCTCAATAATACCAGTTATTAATTTCTGTTCCTAAAGTGAAAAGTGTGCGTGCGATTCAGGGGGTGGAGCCAGGCCAAGTCAGGCCAAGTCTGAGCACATTCAAATTAGGAAGGACCACCCTAAAGACGTTGGATTGGTTCTGCAATTTTTTCAAAATCTCTCGCACTGTTTCCGCCCACTTTTAGCGATAAAACCTGGACGAATGTCTCCGGTCTCCAGCTGAGCCTCGGCGTCCAGAGACTGACCGGTGAGTCAGGGGTCAGGGGTCAAACAGGCCACTCACGTCGGTCTCCAGCAGGTTGTGCATGGCGATCTCGGCCAGCTCCTTGGACTCGTGGAACTTCTCCAGCGCCTGCCGCAGCTCCTCGTCAGAGATCTTCCCCTGGCGCTTCTTCTTGTAGTCGTAGTCCAGACGGCGTCCCTCCAGCTTCTTCAGGTGGTGCTGGGGGGTGAGAGAGAGGGTTAGGGAGGGATGAGGGGAGGAGGGAAGGGGGGAGAGAGAGGTTTGGGGGGGGTGGGACAGAAAGATAACGGTAAACGGACTGCACTTACAGCGCTTTTATCCGAAGCGCGTTACCGCGACCTCTCATTCACCCGTTCACGCTCACATTCACACACCGATGGTTGCAGCTGCCGTGTACGGCTCCAGCCTGCTCATTGGGAGCAATTTGGGGTTCAGTGTCCCCGAGGAGGAGCCGGGATTCAAACCGCCGACCCTGCGGTCATTGGTCATTGGACGACCCGCTCTACCTCCTGAGCTACAGTCCTGAGCTACAACCCATCATCTATCACCCTGTGACGGTCATTCACTTGTCCCCCCCCCCCCCTCTCCATCTTTCTGGCGTTGGAGGTCCTCTCTTCATGTGTCTGGACTGTCTGTAATGGAACGCTCACGACTACCCAGAAGCCACCACTCCAGTGTAGGAGGTAAGGACGCACACAAGTGTACTGTTCTCATCCGTGTCTCTGACTCCTCATCTCTACCTGGAAGTCTCTGATCCGCGTCTCTAACTCCTCATCTCTACCTGGATGTTATCATCCATGTCTCTGACTCCTCATCTCTACCTGGATGTCTCTGATACATGTCTCTGACTCCTCATCTCTACCTGGACGTTCTGATCCGTGTCTCTGACTCCTCATCTCTACCTGGACGTTCTGATCCATGTCTCTGACTCCTCATCTCTACCTGGACGTTCTGATCCATGTCTCTGACTCCTCATCCCTACCTGGATGTCTCTGATGTCCTTGTCGGCCACGGCCTGCAGCGGGTCGATGAAGTTCTGTTTGACGTCGATGTCCAGCGAGTCCTTCACCTCCGCCAGCCTCTTCATCGACTCCCCCACGTCCACCAGGGCGCCACCTGCAGGACGGGACAGGCATGACTTGTCGTCGTCTTCTCCTCCCTTCCTACCCCTCTCTTCCACACCGTAGTTGATTTTGATGGTCTCTCTCTCATATATATATGTATAATGTAGGGCTGGGTTTAAAAAATCGATTAATCGATTCAGAATCGATTCTGAATCAAATGATTCAGAATCGATTCATGAATCCCAAAATCGATCTTTTATTTAATGAATGAATGAATAGTTCATTAATTCATTCAATGATTCATTCATTCATTCATTTTTGGAAATCAGTATCGATACCCAGCCGTAGTAGGCCTGTTGATGTGTTGCATAACTTGGCAGTCATGTAATTAAGGTTACAGCTAAAAAAAACAAAAACAGGTTCTAGTAACACTAACCGAATCGGTATTGAATCGAATCGAATCGTGATAATCGATTCTGAACCTTGTGAATCGGAATCGAATCTTGAAATTGGAATCGCTACCCAGCCCTAGTATAATGCACATGACCGGTGACAGTAGATCCCCTCCGGGATTCTTTACAGCTACAGCATGTACATAATGAATCCATGCCTTTATTTGTATAGTTTTGTGTAATTTGTATTTTTTCTCACTGTAGATATAACGTTACAGGAGACAAATACAATCTGAATCTCTCCCATCAGCCCCTCCCTTCTCTCTCTCTCTCTCTCCCTTCTGTCTCTCTCTCTCCCTCTCTCCTTCCTTCTCCAGCGGTCTCTCTATCTCCATTTATGTCCTTCCCTGCCACCACCAACCTTCCCCCTCTCCTCTCTCTCCTCCTCTCTCTTCTTCTCCTCTCTCCCTCCTCTTCTCTCTCTCTCTCCCCCTCTCTCCCTCCTCTTCTCCTCTCTCTCTCCCCCTCTCTCACTCCTCTTCTCCCCCTCTCTCTCCTCTTCTCTCTCTCTCTCTCCCTCACTCCTCTTCTCCTCCTCTCCTCCTCCCTCCCCTCCTCCTCCCCTCCTCCTCCCCCTCCTCTCTCCTCCCTCCTCCTCTCTCCTCCCTCCTCCTCCCTCCCCCCC
>NC_140245.1:1741791-1761718 GCF_949987555.1 Borostomias antarcticus
ACCTTTTGTCACTTAGTCAGACATGTAGAAAAGCCATACACCAATCTAACATTAGTTACTGTAAGCTATCTTTAAACAAACGGCTGCCTAATAATTCAAGCTAATCGAACTAGTGAGCTAGCTATGCTAGAGAAGCTATATAACATTAGCTAGCTAACTGAGACTATAGAGAAAGTTTGCGTTCACTGACCTGGCTGGCTTTGTAAAATTGTTTCTTGAATCCGGCAACAGACATTTTGCTCTAGGTAGTAGCACGTTTTCTTTATGCACGAATTTGCTTTCAAATGTAGCTTGGTAATGTAGGTTATGCCCGAAAGTTGAGCTAAACAGAAGTTTTTCAGGCAGTCTTCCCGTTTCAGACAGACCTACACGTCCTCAGATTCCCACCAGTCATCCAACTTCCTGCACTCACATAGACTCAAGCGGAGAAACTGGGTCATGTCATCAAATCAGAAACTATCTCGACATATCCTTGGGCTGGACATGTATTTTATATCTATTAATTGTGTCTGCTCCGCGATCAAACCCCATTAGGTAAGGAGCACACGTTCCTCCCCCGTAAATATTGAATGCAGAACTATTCATAATGATTGTGTTACATTTCCATCCTTTAGAGGGGTCGAAAATAAAAATGCATGACCCTCCCTCTGGCAGATATATTTTCCTTGACCCTCCTCGAAATAAGGAGAAAACAGAGATGGTCCAAAACTGTATCTTGTTACAAAATTCAAAATACTGGTGCCAGAAAGTGTATCAAGATAAAATAGGCTACATATTTTGTATTTTCAAAATACAGGAGAATATCTCAGAAACCCTCAGTCATAATGCTTGTGATCTTTGTTTCCTCTACCAGAATGATCTGAGATGTTTCATTTGATTCATTGACATAAAACTGAGTCTACAGTAGCTACATGTTTGGCCTGACAACCAACATTATAGTCATAGTGCCTTGATGTGCCCTCACAAATGTTCTAGGCTGTTTGTTATTAATAAACACAATTAAATCTGATAATGTAGGCTAATATTGTTAGGCAGACAAGCTAATCCAGCACACATTAGTGCATAGAGAATTCACCAGAACTGAAATTAAGCTTTTGATGCCCAAAATGTCCCACTCATTTCTCCCTCACTTTGAGCCAGGAAATGTTGAGCCTTTAACGGTCCAAGGACTGTGGGCTGAAGGATTAACTTGTTAGAAGGAAAGGCTTGGCTGGGCCACCTGTAAGGAGCTCCAGGAGACACTCCACCCATACTTCTTACACAAGGAAAATAAACTTTCTATTCCATGTTTGATTTGAGCTTTGGTCAGGCCAATGCAAGTGCGCTAGCCGATTGTTTTTGCACTAATTTGCATGCAAATACAGTTCTGAGCTACAGATCAGATGATATCTTAAGTCTCCCCTGGACTAAAATAACTTCAACAAAACCCTCTCCTGTTCAAACGGTCCCTTAGAACAGTAGCATTAGGGTATAATAATACAAAATCCTGAGGTCTGAAGCCCCATAACGAGCAATACTATCCTAGTACCTGTATGTATGGTATGGAAACACAACAGACATTTTCAAAAGAAAAAGAAAAACCTTTATTACATTCTTAAAAGTACATGTACCCCATTGTACAACAATATATATTTAGCTGTGTGACTGTAATAACATACCTCTTGTACATTTGTCTTAGAGGGGAAGAGAGAGGAAACTAAACTTTGTTTTTTTTTTTACAGAATTTTCTAGTCTTTTTAAAAAAATAGATCACTTTACAAGACGAAACAGTCGAGACAAAAAAGAAGAAAACAAAACAAAGAGACCAGTAGAGAAATAAAAATCACAACAAAATAAACATTAAACCCCAAGAATAAAATTCATCTTTGATTCTATCTGAAACAGATTTGTTTCTATTCAAATGCATATTGTGTTACAATATTGATAGTAAAGAGGAAAGGGTCTTTGACACTTTGTGAGAGAGAAACATTCACAAAAATAGAGCTTAACGTCCACAGTGATCAGTTATGGGTGTCGTCTTCGGTGCAAAGGTGTACGAGGGAGGGGTGGAGTACAAGGCTGGTAGAAGACTCAGAAAAGAAAGACCCCCCCCCCTCGCCAGAACGGCCAAGTCAGCCCTTCACGCCATCAGAGAACATACAACACGTTTCAGGAAAATAGGAAATGACAAACGAAAGAAAAATAAAAAAACGACTGAAATCAGGTCAGTCTTCATCTAGTTAGTATCAATGCCTGAGTCAGGGGGGTAGCTGTCTAGCCAGAGACTAAGTGCCTGGTGGGACAGAGGACAGGACAGGACAGGACAGGACAGGACAGGACAGGACAGGACAGGACAGGACAGGAGTCATTGGGTGAGACCTGAAGGAGAGAAGAACAGCAAAATGTACAAAAATAATACAGTTTCTCCAACCGGCAAGAAGCTCACAGACCATCGTCACTGTGGCCCAACGAACGACAAGACAGGACGCCTGGTCTGCTGGTGACAGACTGAGCCAGAGCTGGTCTCTTTATGGGGTGATGTAGACTTCACAAGAGTTGTCCTCCAGTCTGGCTGCTGCCTCTTCATCATCATCGTCGTCATCCTCCTCTTCGCTCTCCTCTACCGCAAACTGTCCTTCACCATCGCCGATGGTAACGGAGACCCGCCGTCACGAGCGTTTCCAGTTCAAAACGCCGGCGTGAGGCCGCAGCTCCTTCCGCGTTCATGTCATCGGGCCGTCGGAGAGGCTCCGCCCCTCGCCCCGGACATCCATCGTGTGACATACAGTACGGAACCCCGTTGGGTTGCTATGGGGATGGGCGGGGGGGGGGGGGGGGGGCAGAGCGGGCGTTGCCGTGGAAACCTGAGAGCGCCGTCGTCAAGAGGAAGGGAGACGGCCCAGGCGAGAAGTGGAATCCAAAAGTCTGTTTTTCCTGAAGTATCTGGCGTCCATTTTCCATTTCTCCCTCTCTAAATCTCTCCCTCTCTCTCACTAAATCTCACTCCGTCTCTCTCCCTGAATCAACACTCTTCTCTTTATATATATATATATATATATATATTCAACTATGTACATTCTTAATTAAAATATTTGCTTATAAATGTGTATATAAATTAAAGATAATTTCATCTCTTCCTGTCTCTAAGTGGCATTTACAAGGGAATGGGGGTGAGGGACTGAGGTTTCTCATTGCATTATAAAAGCCTACAAAGGCCAGCACCGAACACTGTATGAACAAATGTGCATATGTACTGTGTGTGTGTGTGTGTGTGTGTGTGTGTGTGAGACCGTTTTGTGTTTTCCTGTGAACCCGAGGAGGATATGACACTAACAACAGTAATATACAGTACATAGGCCAGCGCTAACTAGCGAGCCACATGCTACCTGATCATCTCCTTTAACAGAACAGGTAAATGTGACTGTTGATCTTGGTCCCTTAGAGCCGGTGAGTTAAACGTATTACTAAAAGCTGAGAAGTGAGAACTACGGTTTGTAGAAATACGTGTGTGTGTGTGTGTGTGTGTGTGTGTGTGGAGGGGGGGGGGAGGGGGTCGAACCATACATTTGGCATCGGTTCATTCTCCTTCTCCCGCGGGACTCAGTGCGTACATTCTGCACGGGTTGTCTAGCTGGTGCGTTGGTGCGTCAGTGAGGTATACATTCATGTTTCTGAGGTTCTGACGACCCAAAGCCGCTGTGGAGCTCCGAGCCGTTTTAACGCTAAGTGGGTGCATCAGACCGGCCATCAGTTTTCACTGAAAAGCTACGATAGGCTACCGAAAGGACCAATAGCATGTGTGGTCTGTAGTGTAAGGTGCACTGCCTGCTGGGATACGTAGAGGACTTGCAAAGGACCATGGGAGACTACGTCCTGGATTGTCTTTTAACTGCAGGTTGTTTCTGAGGTTGAATAATCTATTACTATATACTTCTGTCTCAACACACTCCTCTTCCCCGACGCCACGATTCCACCGACTCTGGTTGCGGTGCGTTCCGCTCACCGCTACGGCAGCCGGAGTCGAGCGCGGTCGCCGTAGACGACGCTCGCGTTTCCACCCGGACGCCGCTGCGGCACGCTTCAGGAGCGGCCCAATACCGGCTCCCTGCGGAGCTCCGGTAAAAAAAAAAAAAAGACCCTGGGTCTGGTAAAGATAGGCGCCGGGTGCCACTTTCGATGGATCCCGCATCTGGGACGCATCAAATAGCAGTTGAAAAACAATATGGCCGCTCCCGAAACGCAACCGGAGGACGGAACGCGACCCCTGACCCGGCGTTCGGAACGCCGCGCGGCCGGACTCGGTGGGAATCGAGGCGTTAACTCCCTCCATCTCGCTCTCTCTCTCTCTCCCTCTCTCTCCCTGCTCTAGCTGCTGGGTGGGGAGCCGTCGGAGAGGGACAGCTCGCTGCCGAACACCTCGCGGTAGAGCGGCGGGAAGCTGTAGGCCGTCTCTGGGTGGACCAGGCGGAAGAACTCCAGCTTGTCGATGTGGAGGTTGCAGATGGACTTCATCATGGGCAGCTTGGCCACGATCTACGGACGAGAGAGGGCAAACGGTCAGTAGCAGTTGGAGTGAGAATGGTGGCCGGCCTCTGGAACACCCTCCCACAAAACATAAGAACGGATGAATCTGTGGGAGCTTTTAAGCGAGATCTTAAGACATACCTTTTTAATCTTGCTTTTATCATGTAGTTTTACCCGTTTTAATTAAAATTGTAATTTTTTATACTCACTTTTTTTCTGTTCTCTTTTACCATATATGATCTGTCCTGTTTTATTTTCTTATTTTTATCTACTAATTTAACAGTTTATTTATTTAGTGTATCTGTGATACATTTACTTGTATGAACAGTGCTATACAAACAAAGTTGAATTTGACCTCGGTTCACCCTTCAACGTACTGCATAATGTAGCGTGCGATGAAGTGTGCCTGAGCAAGGCACTTCTGGACCCTAGACTGCTCCCAGGTGAGCAGGTGAGCACCTTGCATGGCAGCCGGCCACCATCGCTGTGTGAACGTGTGTGTGAATGAGAGGCCACCGTTAAGAGCCTTGTCCATTCAGGTAGAAAGGTGCTATATATATATATATATATATATATATATATATATATATATATATATAAGCACAGTCCGTTTACTATTTAGTGAATGTGAAGCCTGGTTTCTATTTAGTGAACGTGTAGCCTGGGTTCTATTGAGTGAATGTGTAGCCTAGTTTCTATTGAGTGAATGTGTAGCCTGGGTTCTATTTAGTGAATGTGTAGCCTGGGTTCTATTTAGTGAACGTGTAGCCTGGGTTCTATTTAGTGAATGTGTAGCCTGGGTTCTATTTAGTGAATGTGTAGCCTGGGTTCTATTTAGTGAATGTGTAGCCTAGTTTCTATTTAGTGAATGTGTAGCCTAGTTTCTATTTAGTGAATGTGTAGCCTGGGTTCTATTTAGTGAATGTGTAGCCTGGGTTCTATTTAGTGAATGTGTAGCCTGGGTTCTATTTAGTGAATGTGTAGCCTGGGTTCTATTTAGTGAATGTGTAGCCTGGGTTCTATTTAGTGAATGTGTAGCCTGGGTTCTATTTAGTGAATGTGTAGCCTGGGTTCTATTTAGTGAATGTGTAGCCTGGGTTCTATTTAGTGAATGTGTAGCCTAGTTTCTATTTAGTGAATGTGTAGCCTAGTTTCTATTTAGTGAATGTGTAGCCTGGGTTCTATTTAGTGAATGTGTAGCCTGGGTTCTATTTAGTGAACGTGTAGCCTGGGTTCTATTTAGTGAACGTGTAGCCTGGGTTCTATTTAGTGAACGTGTAGCCTGGGTTCTATTTAGTGAACGTGGAGCCTGGGTTCTGTGTTGTTGTTGTGCAGACGTGGAGGAGGCCTGGTTTCTGTGTTGTTGTGCAGACGTGGAGCCTGGGTTCTGTGTTGTTGTGCAGACGTGGAGCCTGGGTTCTGTGTTGTTGTGCAGACGTGGAGGAGCCCTGGGTTCTGTGTTGTTGTGCAGACGTGGAGGAGCCCTGGGTTCTGTGTTGTTGTCAGACGTGGAGGGGGCCCTCACCTTGTCCATCTTCTCGTCCGCGGCCCCGTTGAGGTGCAGGCTGTGCTGAAGGGCCAGGTAGACCTTCTCCTGCAGCTTCTGGATCTTCTGAGCGTCTGTCAGCCACGGCCGGTCTGGGAGGGGCACACACACACACACACATAATTAGGATAAGACTCCGGGTATGTGTCAGACTGACAAAGACACAAGTGTGTGTCAGACTGACAAAGACAAGTGTGTGTGTGTGTGTGTGTGTGTGTGTGTGTGTGTGTGTGTGTGTGAGAGACTCACCAGGAGACAGGAGGACCATGGCGCTGAACAAAGCCATCTCCTCATCAGTCAGCTGCAGACGGCAGAGGCTCTTAGCCAGGTCAAACACTGCACTGACCAGGTCATCACAGCCTACACACACACACACACACACACGCACACACATGATTATGACATCCCAACTACAGTATACACACAAGGTTTCGCTATATGTCATCTCTAAAAATGTTTCACAAACCATTACTGAGTATATGAGTCATATCTGAGAGTCACATCCTGGTCGACTCAGAGAGATTTGATTGGTTAGCTGAACAGAAGCTAACGGAAACCGCCCGGCGACAGGCGCCCGGCGAGCGCGCGAGAGACTCACCGAGAGCCCTGAACAGCTGCGCTGTGGCGAACTTTCCGTCGAAGAACATGGTGGCGTTGGCGGGGTTGAACGCGCGGCACATCCGTATCAACAGAACCTCCAGACAGCCTGCAGGGGTAACCATAGAGATGGAGGAGGAGGAGGGGGGGGGGGAAACGTAGAAAGTTGGAGACAGAAAGACAGGAAGGAATCCTCGTTAGCGAGTTACAACATTTTCTCACTCAGAAACAGGAAGTGTAATATTATTCCATTGACCAATTTTTTTCGAAGGTGTTTTTCTCTAGCACTGCGATCTGTGTGTGTGAGTGTCTGTGTGTGTGTGTGTGTGTGTGTGTGTGTGTGTGTGTGTGTGTGTGTGTGTGTGTGTGTCTGTGTGTGAGTGTCTGTGTATGTGTGTGTCTGTGTGTCTGTGTGTGTCTGTGTGTGAGTGTCTGTGTGTGTGTGTCTGTGTGAGTGTCTGTGTGTCTGAGTGTGAGTGTGTGTGTGTGTATGAGTGAGTGTCTGTGTGTGTGTGTGTGTGTGTGTGTGTGTGTGTGTGTATGTGTGAGTGTCTGTGTGTGAGTGAGTGTCTGTGTGTGAGTGTCTGTGTGTGTGTGTGTGTCTGTGTGTGTGTGTGTGAGTGTCTGTGTGTGAGTGTCTGTGTGAGTGTCTGTGTGTGTGTGTGTGTGTCTGTGTGTGAGTGTCTGTGTGTGTGAGTGTCTGTGTGTGAGTGTCTGTGTGTGTGTGTGTGTGTGTGTGTCTGTGTCTGTGTGTGTGTCTGTGTGTGTGTGAGTGTCTGTGTGTGAGTGTGTGTGTGTGTGTGTCTGTGTGTGTGAGTGTCTGTGTGAGTGTCTGTGTCTGTGTGAGTGTCTGTGTGTGTGAGTGTCTATGTGAGTGTCTGTGTGAGTGTGTGTGTGTGTGTGTGTGTGTGTGTGTGTGTTCAGGTACTGACCTGCTTTGAGCAGGATGATCTGGTCGTTCTGACAGAGGTCCATGAAGCCCGCGGTGCGCTTGGCGAACTCCACCACGTACTGGATGGCGTTGGTGACGTGATGGGCGCACTGCTGCCACATCCACTCAGCGGGCTGGTACCAACACACAGCACACACGTTAGCTACCGTCCACTGCGTGTGTGTGTGTGTGTGTGTGTGTGTGTGTGTACCTTGGTCTGGTAGCAGCGCGTCTCCTCTGCTGTGTATTGGATCCAGGTGAATCTCTTCAGGTCATCGGCGCTGTACTGACACGTCTCTAGGTGGGACTTGACCACGCTCTGTGTGATGCGCTCTGGAACACACACACACACACACACACACACACACACACACACGCGCACACACGCACACACACACACACACACAGAACTATTAAAATTGTATCCAGTACGTAAATATAGTAAAAATGACAGTCTTACCTAGATTCCTCTACCTTTTTCCAATGATTCCCATATCCATATCCACATGCTTTACGAGTATAAATAAAGGTTTGAAATGAAAAACGATATGAAAATACCCAAGACAACTTTTTCAACAACTAAAACGACTAGTTTAATCCCATGATTCATCTGGAATACCGGTATTTCAAACCCTGGGATGAGGACAATGTGCTCAGATCTCCCCGAGGAGGGATTGGGTTTTCCTGATGTAACTTTATCTACTGGGCTGTGACCGTTAAACCTGTCCATCTTTTATTGTGTGTGGGAGACCTTTAGTGTGTGTGTGTGTGTGTGTGCGCGTGTGTGTGTAAATCCCGGACTCGCTCACCTATATCCATCAGGGAGCAGTCCTCTGGAAGCGGGTCGAGCAGCGCCAGGTGTGTGTGCGCCAGCAGGGCGTGTGCGTGCGCGTGCGAGCGCAGCAGCTGGTACTCCTGCTTGATCCCGCCTTCCGCGCCATCCAGGAGAAGGTTCTGCTGCGGCGAGTTCTGATTGGGCGAGGAGGAGTTGGAGGAGGAGGAGTAGGAGGAGTCGGACGTGTTGCCGGCGCTGTGGCCGCCGCCCAGCATCTCCAGGCTGCAGTACTCGCTGGCCTCCTCGGGGGTCAGCGGGAGGTCGAAGAGGTCGGGCAGCGCCGCGATGTCGTCCAGGTCGCTGAGGGTGGAGCTGGACCCCCCGCTGCTGTAGGAGCGGCTGAGCCCGACCTCACCGCCGACCTCGCCGCCGACCTCGCCGCCGACGCCGCCGTCCTCGCCGCACGCCCCCTCCTCCTCCTTGGGGAGGGACAGGGCGCCGGCGGTGGGGGTGGCTCCGCCCCCCGCCGCCCCGGAGCACAACCCCTCCTGGGACTTCTGGTGCTTCTGGACCTCGGCGTAGAGGCTGTCCCTCTGCTTCTTAGACATGCGGCCAAACTTCACCGCTGGAGGGGGAGAGAGAGGGAGAAAGAGAGAGAGACAGAGAGACAGAGAGACAGAGAGAGAGACAGAGAGAGAGAGAAGAGAGAGACAGAGAGAGAGAGAGGGAGAGGGAGAGAGAGACAAAGGGAGACAGATGGAGAGAGAGAAGGAGAGAGAGAGGGAGACAGAGATGGAGAGAGAGAGACAGACAGAGAGAGCGAGGGAGAGAGAGAGAAGGAGATGGACAAAGAGATAGAGAGGGAGAGACAGAGAGATGAAAAGAGAGAGAGAGAGAGAAAGAGGGAGAGACAGAGAGGGAGAGAGAGAGATGAAGAGAAATAGAGAGAGAGAGAGACAAAGAGGGAGAGAGAGAGAGAGACAGAAAGAGAGAGAGTTCATTCTAATGTCTGTTTTCCAACTTTCCACCCTGTCTGGCAGTGGAAGGGAGTTTAACGGCGCTGCTGTCCGTTCTCCAAGTCCCGTTAACGGCCGGTCAGATTTTCCGTCCGTGAGCCTGCACAGACCGTTAGCTCCTCGTAAACGCGCGCGCACACGCGTGTGCGTGTGTGTGTGTGTGTGTGTGAGGGACTCACCATCGCGGCTCATGCCCAGGGCCAGGCACTTCTGCAGCCGGCAGTGTTGACAGCGGTTCCGGTTCGTCCGGTCGATCAGGCAGTTCCTCTGCCGGGAGCACGAGTACATGGCGTTGTTCTGCTGACTGCGGCGGAAAAAACCCTGCGCGCACACACACACACAAACACAGACAGACAGACAGACAGACAGACAGACAGACAGACAGACAGACAGACAGACAGACAGACAGACAGACAGACAGACAGACAGACAGACAGACAGACAGACAGAGGGAGAGTTAGTTACTGGATGAGCTCACGGCGTAGAGTGGAGTCAGCCCGGTTCTGACGGTGAGTTTCTCGGGTAGCGGGGGTCGGGTTGGGGGTCGGGGGTCAGGGTCGGGGGGGGGTGACCCACCTTGCAGCCCTCGCAGGTGATGACACCGTAGTGGATCCCGGAGGACTTGTCCCCGCAGATCTTACAGGGGATCACCTCGATCTGAGCTGGGGAGAGAGACAGGAAGGGTCAGGGGGGGGGACGGCCGTGTGTACACACACACACACACACACGCATTTACACACACACACGCACGCAGACACACACACACAGACACACATGCGCAGACATGCGCACACACACGCAGACACACACACACGCACGCACGTTTACACACACACACACACGGAGACGCAGACAAACACACACAAACTGTAAATTCAGTGCAGTACATATATTAGTAGAGATATATTGTAGATATTCAAACGAGCGTTCAGGGTTGACGGCATGTGTGGGAAACGGAGCGTGTACACACACACACACAAGCGAGCGCTTGCTCGCACACACACACACACACACGAGCGCTTGCTCGCACACGCACACACACGCGTGTCCGATTGGTCAACAAACCGCCGTTAATATACACACGGCCAAAGTAAACAGATCCTCTGGATCTTGTCCAGGATCAGCTGATATCAAACACACATGTCAACACGTTGCGCAACACGCAGATGTAGAAACACTGTAAACACAGCAGGAACGTCTCTGACCCGGGATCTAACGAGAACCAGGATACCAGGAATCTAACGAGAACCAGGAAACCAGGAATCTAACGAGAACCAGGATACCAGGAATCTAACGAGAACCAGGAAACCAGGAATCTAACGAGAACCAGGAATCCAGGAATCTAACGAGAACCAGGAAACCATCTGAACCCCCTCCCAGCTGGACTAAATCTATCACCAGTCCGCTAGTCATGTGATCTACTAGCTCAGTCTGCTAGTCATGAGATCTACTAGCTCAGTCTGCTATGAGATCTACTAGCTCAGTCTGCTAGTCATGAGATCTACTAGCTCAGTCTGCTAGTCAGGTGATCGACTAGCTCAGTCTGCTGGGCTGCGTTCCGAATCGCATACTTCTACTTCTTACTACCAGTACCTACTACAGCTGCCCTTAGAAAGTACGTACTTTGCAAGCAGTAGGCATCCAATTGGGACATACTACCTTGTCATAACATTGCGCCTTGAAATTAGCCCACATCCGTCGCTGTCCATAACACGACATTCGTCTACAGCTGTCAACTCGCGCATGTGACGCACATTACCGCTGCGCAAAGGATTGTGGGTCAGAATAGCCAGAAAAGCCTGCTGGCGTGCATACTGCAAAATACGACCGGATGTAGTAGGTCATCCTGGTACTTTTGCCATACTGCATGTGGCATACTATGTATTGGGACATACTACATTCTGTTTTGGCATACTATATAGTAGGGTAGTAGGCGATTCGGAACGCAGCCCTAGTCATGAGATCTACTAGCTCAGTCTGCTAGTCATGTGATCTACTAGCTCAGTCTGCTAGTCATGTGATCTACTAGCTCAGTCTCGATAGGCTAATGTTCATTAGCGCCCTAATATCCTGCGTGGGTGAGGCGCGGCTTTATGTGATCCCAGCAGCCGCGAGCGACAGAAATAGACACGGAATCAGGTGTCTTCCACACACACACACACACACACACACACACACACACACACGTCTTCCACACACACACACACACGCACACACACACATGCGCGCGCACGCACACGCGCACACACACAAACACGCAGCCCATATGAGGACAAAATTAAGACCAAAACCTGGACGATCACCATGTTTCCTTCTAAAGCAAAAGCAGGCTGCTGCTTTACTGTTTAACAATCACAACACGGCCAAGAGACGGTTACAACCATCGCAAATCCCAGTTGCGACATATCATATTAGTCCACAAAAAGGCAGAGAAATGGAAAACCATTTAACTCTCGGGTGATTGAGTACATTGTTGTGGCGTTACACACTGGAAAGTGGAAAGCATAACTTTTGATTTCTTTTCCACTGGCCGTCTGTCTCACTGCTGACTAAAATATCTGACCGACAAAGGCAGCTGCAGCCAGGCAATGGAAAAACCTCTCTCTCCCTCTCTCCCTCTCTCTCCTCTCCTCCTCCCCGATCCCCCTCTCTCCTCTCCTCCTCCCCCTCACTTGCGCCCCCCACCTCTGGATTATATAACTCCCGTCTGCGAGCATTCCACAAAACACTCATTCAGCAGGGAGGGACACACTAGCAACGCCGATGTCCGGCCCCCCTGCCCCCCGCCTCTGACTTCTGACTGGCTGAGGGGCGGGCAGGGCCGGCGCGGGATTGGCTGGACCGGCTGCCCCTCCGACCCGGTGGCCAGTCAGCTCGTGTGGACATTCTGTCCCACTGACACACTTTCTCACTGGGGGGGGGGGGGGTTACCAGAACGAGCCCTCTGCATTGCCCTGTTTTTAAGGTGGAACCGCGCTATAGACTGAGTTCTCCGTTCGCATGCAGCGCAGGGTGGAACCGAGAGCAGGTTTGGTTGCATAATAACAGACACTCCGGGTTGCGAAAAGTGCTGATCGGGCAAAAAAAAAAAAAAAAAACGACATAAAAATAAAAGGCAGCGATGAACAGATAAGAGCTGCGCTTGGCTCAGTCCCAGGAGCTCTGTGAACTTTCAGCTGCATGTCTGGAATGGCCTTCTCTCTCTCCCTCTTTCTCTCCCTCTCCCCCCCTCTCTCTCTCTCTGGCTTTGACTGTGTCTATTCTTGTCCTGGGCGCACGACCAGACGAGCACCCCTGGACCGCGCGGCCGGCACACATGGGGGCTGCTGCCAGGATGCTCAGACCGGAGCTCAGACCGGAGCTGCTCGCGCCGCTGCTCTCCTGAGGAGAGACGTGCGTCCGTAAACACACTCCTTATCTGCTCTCTCCCTGCTCCACGCAGGCTCCATCTCTTCAGCGCACTTTACACAGTCCTACAGTCCACAGGTGACTCTACCTGGGAGCATGCTACAGTCCACAGGTGACTCTGCCTGGGAGCATGCTACAGTCCACAGGTGACTCTACCTGGGAGCATGCTACAGTCCACAGGTGACTCTACCTGGGAGCATGCTACAGTCCACAGGTGACTCTACCTGGGAGCATGCTACAGTCCACTGAGGTGATACTAGCTGGGAGCATACTATAGTCCACAGAGGTGATACTAGGAGCATACTACAGTCCACTGAGGTGATACTAGCTGGGAGCATACTATAGTCCACAGAGGTGATAATGGGAGCATACTACAGTCCACTGAGGTGATACTAGCTAGGAGCATACTATAGTCCGCTGAGGTGATACTAGCTAGGAGCTTGCTACAGTCCACTGAGGTGATACTAGCTAGGAGCATACTATAGTCCACTGAGGTTATACTAGCTAGGAGCATGCTATAGTCCACTGAGGTGATACTAGCTAGGAGCATACTATAGTCCGCTGAGGTGATACTAGCTGGGAGCATACTATAGTCCGCTGAGGTGATTAGGTAGGAGCATACTATAGTCCACTGAGGTGATACTGGGAGCATACTATAGTCCACAGAGGTGAGATTTACGAGTATACTATAGTCCACAAAGGTGACTAACTGGGAGCATACTATAGTCCAGAGGTGACACTTAGGAGCATACTACAGCTCTGAGAGCAGGGTGTCATGTGTGATTTGTGAGGAGCGACTTGAACCACCAGGGCAGCGTGACCGCTTACAAGACTAACGACCGACCGCATGAATCACCCCTGACCCTGCCACTGACCTCTGACCCTTGACTCAACATCTGGCCTGTGTCACCACTTCCTAGACAGCACACTACCCGGCCAATCATGAGCCAGAAAACATTCTTAACTGAACAACCTAAGGTCCCTTCATTCTATGACAGTGCCTGAGTATTCCTGAGTATTCCTGAGTATTCCTGATGTGGGCAAGTATGTATGTATATATGGAGTATTATACATATTTAGACTGTATGTATGTATGTATGTATGTATGTATGTATGTATGTATGTATGTATGTATGTATGCATGTATGTATGTATGTATGTATGTATGTATGTATGTATGCATGCATGTATGTATGTATGTATGTATGTATGTGTGTGTATGTATGTATGTATGTATGTATGTATGTATGCATGCATGCATGCATGTATATATATTCTATATATTTTACACACACTGTAAGTGACGAACGCCATAGGCTCGGGAAAACCGCTGGCTCTATGGCCCAAACCCCCCTGGATAATCTAGTGTGGGGCGGGGACAGGGGACAGGGGGACAGGGAGACAGAGGGACAGAGGGACAGGGGGACAGGGGGACAGGGGGACAGGGGGACAGAGGGACAGGGGGACAGAGGGACAGAGGGACAGGGGGACAGGGGGACAGAGGGACAGGGGGACAGAGGGACAGGGGGACAGAGGGACAGGGGGACAGGGGGGCAGAGAGACAGTGTATCAGCAGCTCAGAACATAGGACAGGACATGATTAACCTTTAGTCCAGCACATCACGCAGGAGCAGGCAGACACACACACACACACACACACACACACACACACACACACACACACACACACACACACACACACAGATTATATATACTTCAGACACACGCATGCATGCACACACACACACACACCCACACACATAGTGCACATTGCATACTTCACACACACACATGCACACGCTCCCCTCTCTGATATAAGACTGTGCTCAGTCGGCCAAAGGTCAGAGTGCACTGTTTACTCAACATGCATACGGCCAATAGCCTCTACAGAGTGCCTATACAGAGAACACACACACACACACCATTATACAAAGAACACACACACACCATTATACAAAGAACACACACACACCATTATACATCTAGTTCCTTTTTTTACACCTCGTGTTGTTCCCTTATTGTCCCATTCATTAACTAGCTGTGCGGATGTATGGGGAAATATATCTAATACAAATACTAATACAAATACTAAAACAAATACTAATCATCCTACTTCAACAGAGAGAACTGTAAAAATCAAATATAAAAATATAAAAACTAAACCTATAGAAAACTTTTATTTTATTATTTTTATTGAGTCAAATGCTCTACAGTTTAAAGATTTGGTCAAATTTTTTTGAAAATCTTTTTCAAATTAAAACATTTCAAATTATTTATAAAGCAAAAAAGAAAGAAGAAAGTATCCAAAAATGGTTTAAAAAGACTAGATCAGTATGTTTTACAGCTACATGAGAACTCTGCACTTTGGCGCCCCCTCTGGTCGTAAGAACCACACTTCCCAGAATCCCCCAATCACTCGCTGTAATGATGGGGAAAAAATATAACCAAGGCGTGGAGCAGATTGTATTGGAATATTGTAGCTACTTCAATGGACTTTCTGGAAGGATGGCTTGAATGCAGGTAAATACCGCTCTTCTTTCTTTTATGTGCATGTAGATAAATTTGCGGGACGAAGTGTTTGTTGTCTTCCTGATATTGTGACACGCAAAATGCGTTACTTCCATTTCCACCACAAGATTTCCCACCAGTGTACTAGCCAGTACACCGAAATTCTAAAATAATAAATTCACAGGGTCTCATGCAGTCTCATGCCACGAAAATGATTTTTGGGGTCTTGCTAAGGCCAATTCATAAACTAATAGCAAGTAAAGGTGAATATTGAACTATAAAAAAGTTCTCATTGAGCTTTAAAAGGAATTTGCATGTTCAAATGTGAGGACCAAAGTATAATTGTGTGAGTAAGATCTTGATAGAAACAATAATCAGTTAAATGAGTGTATGGAACAGCAGGAAAGAGGAAGTGAAAACAAATAGAATTCTTTTGAGTAAAAAATGTTTCAAAATAACATACTGAACAAATATGAACAAGGATGATCGGGAAGAAACACTGGCTCAGAACAACAGGATACAGGATGTGCAAGTTGTTTTTGTTTAGTTTCGTCTTGTTTTGTTCTGTCTTTGATGTTTGGCGTTTGATGTTACCTTTTCAAGTCAAATATGACGTGTTGTTATAAAAAGGGAAGGGGTTAGCGTCAGAGGCTGGAGCTTCAGCCAACACCTATTTCACAGTTGCGGTGGTCTTTTTATGTATATATGTATGTATAACTTCTGTTGTTATTGAATGCAGACCAAAGTAAATGTAATTAATTCATTAATTAATCAATCAATCAATCAATCAATCAATTCATAACCTACATAGAGAGCGAGCGTTCAGCAGACATCATGGTCTGTGTTAACAGAGGTGGGCAAAGTGACCCTGCTGTCATGGCAACGACCCCTGTATAGAGAACGCCATGTTCCTCAGAGCAGACTGTCATGGCTGAACCTCTGTGCTGGTGATGCCACTCCAGAGAAGCATGTATATCTAGAAAGTCTTGGAGGCCTCTGGTTTCGTGTTTTAAGTGGCTCCTCTCCTCTAGATGCAGAAGAAAGTTAACAAGGCGTAGAAAACCAGTTTGGCCTCATGCGAGAGAGAGGGCCCGGTTCTACCTCAGAGGGCCTGACGTGTGACACATGGAAGTCCTAACAGCGTTTCCTCTGGCGTGACAAAAACTCTCCAGCGAGAGTCTGAAGAACGCCACGCTGTTTATGGTCACGAGGAGCAGATGTCACCAATAACAAGAGTGTATGAGACACACACACACACACACACACACACACGCACACACACACACACGTGTACCTGTATGTGGGTTTAGCAGCCATAAGCACATTCAAATTCATCTTTCCTGGTATGTCCTAACATGCAGCCTATAACTTTTGTCAGAGAGGCTAAGAGGGCCACTTTAAGGATCCTCCCAGCGCGTGGAAGGTGTAAGATTCATTAGGGATTTTACTATGCGTTTCTTCTGGTGTGGAAGGTGTAAGATTCATTAGGGATTTTACTATGCGTTTCTTCCTCTGGTGTGAGACATTTCTTATCAGCGTGTTTATCATGTGTCAAACAGTAACGAATACCTGTGAAATCAGTCGCTATGGCCACATAAAGGGGAACTTTGGTAGGCTATGCGCTGAACACCTGACGAGTGGATTGTCGTGGATTTATTGGTGTTGACTAATATACAATTTGGACGCTTAGTGATTGGAAATATCCCGGCGGTTGGTTAGAAAACACCGTCGTTGTGAATCTGTCTCGGCTGAGTACAGAGGGGGGTAAGCCTCATATTTCCAGTCCAGTGAACTCATGCCTGGCCAGGGAGTTTGTTTACATTTGGATATCCTGCCAGAAGGGAACCTCCCACGGTAGGCCTCTAACCTCCCCCCTCCAGAAGAGATCACCTCTCCCTACACTCTTACTCGCTCTCCACCACATGCAAAAATAGACCCCCTTCTCGTCCTGCGGATGAAAAACCACAAGAGCAGCGTAGTGTGCTAAGTCGCCCTATAGAATCTATACAGTGAGGGGAAAACCGCAGCTGCACGCCAGAATTGTGCCAAATTGCGCAACAGCGCACGCTAGGCAACAATTAGGCCTCCGCAAAGATCCGTTGGTGGTAACACTGCTGCAAAGTAGTCTAAAGTAGGCCATCATGTAACAAATGCAGGCCTTTCCACGTCTAGACACCACAATGACATTATACTTGTTCTCAACTTTGGTATCTTTACGCGGTGTTGTTTATTTGTGCCTGCAGCCTTCTTAAAGCGCACGGTGCTTAAAGCTGCGCGCCCAAGTTCAACTCCAACTCCAACCGCTTTCAGAATGGGACAAGGGCGCTGGTGGCTGCTTCAACCCAATGGCGCTATAGGCTAGTGCTGTAGGCTACAGTACTGTACACAATGTATACGTCCGCCCTCTCGCTCTCTATAATGCCCGGTGACATTATTATGTCAGTGGAACAGTCAAGTCTCTTTCCCTCTCCAAACGCTCAGTCAACTGCTGGCACCGGATCACAACAACACGGCAAAAACACGAATGATTAAGATTACATCACTGTATCAGCTATATGATGAGACAACAAAATATATATTATAGGCCTATAGTATTATACTAGGCATATATGTATGATTCAGCCTGGGCCTATAGTATTATACTAGGCATATATGTATGATTCAGCCTGATAATTAGGCTACATGTGTGCTTACTATTGTCTAATAATACGAATACGCCATCTGAGTGTATTTAGCGTTGTCTATATTGCATAGGACAGCCTTGATCTAACTTTTATTTATATTTTCCTGCACCTCCACCGCTCCCCCCCCCCCGCCCCCCTCCCCTCCTCTATTGCATAACTCAATATGGAACCCCTCGCTAAATCAACAGAGACGTCTGCGGGTAGAATGCGATTCCTCCAACTACACACAACACACACATTTATGCCCCGCCGAAATAGGCGTAGAGATAGAGCATTTATTCACGGACAATATTCAGAATGTGAATCCTGCAGAAGGCGAGGAGAGGAGCGAGCACGCTGGAGTGAAACCTGCAGGTTCTAATCCGGCCATGGAGACGAGCGCATACGCACCAGGAAAAGAGCTGCTACCGCTCTGATGTGGTCAAGGTTGTTCGCGCTTGCACCCCCCCCCCCCCCCACCCCCAGGCGCACATATAAAATTGCAGTCAAATATAGATGCATCTATGAAGACGTGAATAAGCAACTTACCTCTCATTTTGTTTTTTTTCTTGACTTGACAGAAAGAAACTCGACTACATGTGGGTAGCTGACAACTAATAAAAAATGCCTAAGCAGATCTCTCAAGCTGGCGTAAACGGGTACGCTCGATATAACTTCCTTCGTCGCTCTAAAAAAAAATATCGTCAAATTCCCCAAAGTGCCTTCTTTATCGCTCGACAAAGTCTGGCGTCGGAAAAATCAAAGCAAAGAAATTCTCTGATTTCGCTTGCATGTTAACGCCTCGATGCACTATTTGGGTCTAACTTCTGACAGAACGCTCTCACGGTGCTTCTCCTCGGCTTGCAGCAGTACAGGTCCTACCAATCACCAACCCCCCCTTATCTCTGTGTGTTACTGGCTCAGTCTACCCTGCTAACCCACTTCAGACGCGTGGACTCTCACATGATCTCACCCCCGGCGGCTCGGCCCCGCTCTCAGCCTGCGCGGGGGGCGCGCACGCGGGCACGAGTTTTAAGGAGGCGCGCACGCGGGCACGAGTTTTAAGGAGGCGCGCCTCGCAGCGGTGTAGGCTGTAGGGGGTTGATTTAATACCCTGTAGGGGGTTGATTTAATACCCTGTAGGGGGTTGATTTAATACCCTGTAGGGGGTTGATTTAATACCCTGTAGGGGGTTGATTTAATACCCTGTAGGGGGTTGATTTAATACCCTGTAGGGGGTTGATTTAATACCCGTTTCCTCGAGCTTTCGCGAGAACCTACCGAGCGGATTTAGAGAGCTTTTAGAACAACGGTTAATAACCCCCATTTTACGTTTATTAGTGAATTAGTAGCCTAGTTTAGGCCTATTGATCCAACACATAGGTTCTTTCCCCCCTAGTCAGTGACACTCAAGAATATGAGCTGGCACAGAGCCAGCACTTCTTTTGTGCCAAGAAGCATTAAATTGTTGAACAGCTGTTAATGCCTGTTGCAGTGATGATGATGTTGATGCGATGATGTTGGTGAGGATGGTGAGATGGTGGTTGGTGACATTGTGGTGTTGGTGATGGGCGTACATTTCAATGTTTTCTGTATGCTTGATGTGTGCTAAACAAATTCCCCTCTGGGGCAATAAAGGTTTCAATTCAATTCATGATGATTATCTAGCTGTTTTGGGACCATTATGATAAGGATATTACAATTTGGTCATTAACATACAGCGTTATAAGTGGGGTTATATATGGGGTTAAGCACCTTGCTCAAGGTACCTTGGCAATGATTGTGAAGTATTCAGGAAATGATTGCCAAGTGGTGTGGGCCTGTCTTGAGATGCTCCAACTGCTGGCTACCTATTCATGTTATGAATGTTTTATAGCAAGGATTACTTATGATTCAATCCGCAGGAGTGAGAGATCTAGTGGGTGTGTAGAGGGCTGAGAGAGAGAGAGAGGGAGAGAGAGAGAGAGAAAGAGAGAGAGA
>NC_140245.1:1761918-1786918 GCF_949987555.1 Borostomias antarcticus
TTGAGAGAGAGAGAGAGAGAGAGAGAGAGAAGGAGGGAGAGAGAGAGAGAGAAGGAGGGAGAGAGAGAGAGAGAGAGAGAGAGAGAGAGAAGGAGGGAGAAAGAGAGAGAGAGAGAAGGAGGGAGAGAGGGGGAGAGATTGAGAGACAGAGAGAGATTGAGAAGAGAGCTGGAAGGATAAGAACAGCTGTAAAACAGAATGACCAAGCAGGGGAGGTTTTTTAGCATGGATAGAGAGAGGAGGTAAAGAGGAGTGAGGAGATGAAGAGTGAGGATATGAGGAGTTAGGAGGTGAGGAGTAAGAAGGTGAGAAGGTGAGTTAGGAGGTGAGGAGTTAGGAGGTGAGGAGGTGAAGAGTGAGGAGGTGAGGAGTTAGGAGGTGAGGAGTTAGGAGGTGAGGAGTTAGGAGGTGAGGAGGTGAAGAGTGAGGAGGTGAGGAGTGAGGACATGAGGAGCAGTGTGTGTGTGTGTGTGTACAGTATGTGCTGTGCCTGTGTGTGTATGTGCCGTGCGTGTGTGTGTGTGTACGTGCGTGTGTGTGTGTGACCAGAGCAGCTTGTGATTATCCAGAGCGCGCTGTGACCAGGCGGGGTTGAGCCCTCGGCACATCAGAGCCGGCGTGCTCAGCTCCGGGCGCTCAGAGGCGGCGTGCTCAGCTCCGGGCGCTGGCTGAGCTGATGCAAGGCACATGGTGCTGCTGGGGCCCGATATTCACAACAGATCTATCTATCTATTTATCTGTCTGTCTGTCTGTCTGTCTGTCTGTCTGTCTGTCTGTCTGTCTGTCTGTCTGTCTGTCTGTCTGTCTGTCTGTCTGTCTGTCTGTCTCTCCCTCTCTCTCTACTTCTCTTTCTCTCTCTCTACCAGGGGGCGGCTGTTGCTCAGGAGGTAGAGCGGGTCGTCCAGTGATCGTAGGGTCGGCGGTTCGAATCCCGGCTCCTCCTGACTACCTGTCGAAGTGACCTTGGGCAAGACACTGAACCCCAAATTGCTCCCAGTGGCAGCTGCCGCCATTGGTGTGTGAATGTGAATGGGTGAATGAGAGGATTTCATTGTAAAGCGCTTTGGATAAAATAAATATGACAAGATGAAATCTCTCCTTCTCTCTACCTCTGTCCCTCTCTACCTCTCTCCTTTTCTCTCTTTCTCCCTCCCTCCCCCGCTCTCTCTCTATCTTTCTTTATCTCTCTCTACCTCTCTCTCTCTCTACCTATTTCACACCATCAGGACTGAGGGAGGGCTATAATCCCACCCCCCACCCTCCCTCATCCAGTTAATCTCTCTCCTTTTCTCCTCGTTCTAATCCTCCTCTCCCTGCCCCCCCTGTGCAGATGTAATCTGGCCCTCGGCAGCAGCTGTGTCACTGGGTCAATGTGTCAGCTCCAACAATAACAACAACAACAACCTCCTCTTCCTCGCCTGCTCCTCCTCCTCCTTCGCTCCTCATCCCTCGCTCTCTCCGTCTTCCTCCTCACCCTTCATCTCTGTCCCTCGCTCTCTCCGTCTCCTCTTTCTCCAACCCACCATCTTCCTCCTCACCCTTCATCTCTCTCCCTCCTCTCTCCTTCCATCAGCCTTTAACATCTGACTCCTCTCCTCCTCTCTCTCTCTCTCTCTCTCTCTCCCTCCTCCTCATCGCCTCATCTGACTCCTCTCCTCTCTCTCTCTCTCTTTCTCTCCTCTTAATCGCCCCATCTGACTCCTCTACTCCTCTCTCTCTTTTTCTCTCTCTCTCCTCTTCATCGCCTCATCTGACTCCTCTCATCCTCTCTCTCTCCATCGCTCCATCTGTCTGCTCTCTCCTCTCTCTCTCTCTCTCTCTCGCTCTCTCTCTCCATCTGTCTCTCTTCTCCTCTTCTCTTCTACCCAGCTCTGTTTACATGGCGTTCTAGTAAAATCCGATAAGGTCTGTCCAGCGGACGGGGTTGAGTTCAGCCTCAGTTCACTTGGAACAAGTAATGGAACACACACACACACACACACACACACACACGCACACCCCAGAGCGCTCACCACGAACACACAAAAGAACACAATGTTCTAGCACACTTTGGACAAACAGTTTGTCTTTTAATTCGAAACACATTGGGACAAATTGTTTGTCTTGATTCTCCGGACTGTGAACTGGCATTGATCATTGATCATTGATCGACCGAACCAAGACCGACCTCACAGTCATCGTGTTAGTCAACCACAGCTGTGTTTACAGACCGGTGTTCAGGCATCTACACGTCAAACCTACCTGTAGACCTACACGGCGGTCTACATGTCAAGCCTACAGTCTGGGGCGGCTGTAGCTCAGTTGGTAGAGCGGGTCGTTCAATGATCGAAGGGTCAGCGGTTCGAATCCCAGCTCCGACTGTCCACATGTCGAAGTGTCCTTGAGCAAGACACCTAACCCCAAATTGCTCCCAATGAGCAGGTTAGCACCTTGCATGGCAGCTACCGCCATTGGTGTGTGAATGGGTGAATGAGAGGCCATTGTAAAGCGCTTTGAGTGCCGCTAAGGTGGAAAAGCGCTATATAAGTGCCGTCCATTTACCAATTTACACTTCCTGGTAGACCTACATGATGGTAAACAACTACGTGTGAAATGTTACAACCAACACCCTGTAAACTGGTTAAACCCAAGTCACGAAACAAACACACCCTTATTTACAGACCCTTGTTCAGACCTGTTTCCACCTCTCTCTCTCTCTCTCTTTCACTCTTTCTTTCCTCTCTCTCTTTCTCCTTGCTCTCTATCTCTCTCTCTCCACCTTTGACTCTGTGTTGAGCAGTATTGGGTTTGACGCCAGAGCAAACACCAGGTTGACATGAATACATGGAAAATACATTCAACACCATATGCTAGAGCAGCTATAGAGCTGTGTGGTTCATTCCCATATAGAGCAGTTATAGAGCTGTGTGGTTCATTCCCATATAGAGCAGCTATAGAGCTGTGTGGTTCATTCCCATATAGAGCAGCTATAGAGCTGTGTGGTTCATTCCCATATAGAGCAGTTATAGAGCTGTGTGGTTCAGATCCATATAGAGCAGCTATAGAGCTGTGTGGTTCATTCCCATATAGAGCAGCTATAGAGCTGTGTGGTTCATTCCCATATAGAGCAGTTATAGAGCTGTGTGGTTCATTCCCATATAGAGCAGTTATAGAGCTGTGTGGTTCATTCCCATATAGAGCAGTTATAGAGCTGTGTAGTTCAGATCCATATAGAGCAGTTATAGAGCTGTGTGGTTCATTCCCATATAGAGCAGTTATAGAGCTGTGTAGTTCAGATCCATATAGAGCAGCTATAGAGCTGTGGAATAAAGCTGCTAATAGATACTTACATATACAGACCGATATGTATAGTAATACTCATACATACATACATACATACATGCATGCATACATACATACATACATACATACATACATACATACATACATACATACATACATACATACATACATACATACATACATACATACATGCATACATACACACATACACACATACACATACACACACACACACACACACCTCCACAACATTCAGGAACACTCAGGCGTTGTTCTACAGTCTGATGGCCGCCGGCTCAAACGAGCGCCTGGACCGTCTCTCCCACTCAGTGCACCTGGCTGGGAGGAGCCTGAGGATGAAATCTCCCATCTGCCCCAGCTCACACAGAGGGGACCGGAGCGCTCGTCTACAATAGACCTCACTTTGTTTCAGTTTGAGAGATATGGTCTCAGGACACTATGTTTATGACTACAGTATGTTTATGACTGTTCCTAGAGTTCAGATTGGGAAAGAAGACCTTGTTTTCTGCACCATCTGCTTGGAATAGCAGCAAAATGAACTTATACTCAAGGGTCTAGTCCCTCCAAATGAATTTAAAGGCATGACGAGATCTATAGAAATAGACTCTATTGATACTTGTAATTGTTTTAATTGAAATAGGATTATATGGCTCCCCTACACTTTTACTATACTATGGCCCTTTTGAGCTGATCTATTGATCTATCAGACTGTACCCTCAGTAATGCTGCCGTTCTTGGCCAGGTCGCTCTTGAAAAAGAGATTTTTAATCTCAACGGGTCCAAACCAGGTTAGATAAAGGTTAATGAAATGAATGGATGAATGATTGATTGAATGGATGGATATAGTGGTTATGGTTATATGGTTGTGTTTGAGCGTGTAATATGGCGTTTGCTCCCACGCAGTCGGGGGGGTCGGGGAGGGGGGGGGGGGGGGGGTCGGAAGGGGGCGAAGGCCGGGGTTGCCACGACAACAGGCCCGTATTTATGTCATGTTCCCGGTAAGTCAGCGTGCTCTGCCATGTGAGCAGTGGGAATGCACACACACATGCACACACACGCATGCACATGCATGTTTGAATACACACAAAAATACACACGCATGTTCGAACGCGCACACATACACACACACACACGCACGCACGCACACACACACACACACACACACACACACACACACACACACACACACACACACACACACACACACACACACACACACACACACACACACACTACCCCCCCCCTCCCTAGCTCCAGTTCCTCTCTAGTCTCTCATCTCTCATCTCTTTATTCTCCTCACATGCGGGTTCCTCCCCAGGCTGCAGCTCGGGGAACTTCCCCCTCGGCCCTCCGTCCTCGCTCTGGCTGTTGTATTTCAAAATCTATATTATTTAACACACACGTATCTGTTATAATAGATACATATTGAATCGATTTAAATAAACCGTCTGAGCGCCGAAGCAGAGGCCTTGGTTCAGATTAATCACAGACAGCCCATGTTCAGTTATGGACAACGAAAAACAGTGACACCTAGTGTTGGAAAGTTGTCATTGCACCCGGCGGTTATGTAATACTTAGGACTTTGTTCTTTTAACGTCAATATTTCTCGTGTTGACGACAACGCATATTCAATAGTGTGCGCAAACGCGGCGCTGTGCTAATGCACACGGGTTAAAACAATCGCACAGTTATCAGAAACACGCTGTGAGTGGAGGTTGAGCAAAAAATGCCGTGTGTGACCTTTAGAGGGAATGCTGCCACGAACACAAATGTCATTAGTGACCTTTGCTCAGAGAACGATGTCACGAACACAAAAAAAGCATAGAAATATGGGACAGCAGACAGCGGGAGCTGTGACACGGCGTTTCGGAGTGACTAGTCTCTGAATCTGGCTGGAGAAGTACCCCCCCTCCCCCTTCCTCACACACACACACACACACATTACCCCCCCTCCCTCCCCCTTCCCCCTCCCCCACACACACATTACGCAATGAGCTGTTATGCAATGTTCCAGCAAAACAAAAAGAAAGTAGGCCTTATACAAGAGCCAAACTAAATATCTGAACCACGCCAAAACCGTGACGGACAAAGTGCAAGTTCTCAGTTTTGATCCTGAACATGGTTTTGAAATATGCAAACTTAGCAACTGGCAAACTTAGTATTGGCTCAAATAGGTGATTTATTTGTGTTGCTTCCCTCTGGAAAATTAAGGATCGGATCAGTACATCCTACCCCTCTTTTTCTCTGTAAAATGCATCGTGTTCCCTTTGTGTATGAAATGTGCTATATAAATAAAGCTTGATTTGATTTAATACAGGACCCTCTATTGCAGATAACCGCGCACACGCTGTTGAAGTGAATCAGCCGTTGTGAGGAGGAACACAAAAGGCGTTCTGTTGTGTTGAGTGACTGAGCGAGATGAGATGAGATGAGATGAGAGGACGGATCGCGCAGAAAGTCTGCATTGCGTCACAGCAGGGAGAGAAAAGGAGAGAGGAAGATGAGGAGGTGTGTGTGTGTGTGTGTTGGGGGGGGGGGGGGGGGGGGCTACAACGAGGGGAGTGTCTCCACTGACCTACATACAGCAGTGGAAAGCCCCCTCCCTCTCCTCTCAACCTCCACCATTACTACTGACATGTGGAGGGGCACTTTCAACAGACAGAAGGAAGCAGTCAGGGGGGTGAATAGTACAGAGAGAGAGAGAGAGAGAGAGAGAGAGAGAGAGAGAGAGAGAGAGAGAGAGAGAAAGAGAGAGAGAGAGAGTTAACACACAACCAAATATGCATCCACGGGGAAAGATGTACTTAGAAAGGCAGTAACCAAGCAACACAAAGAAATAAATGCTGTCTTTATGTCATAGGACAGAAAACAAACACTCTTACATCATTTCTATATTTGAAACAGCGTGCTTTGGTTGGGCTGGCTGCAGTTGGCCTGGCCAGATGAGAACAGTCCCGTTCCAACTGCTGAAACTTTGAGTGATGAGTGGTCGCAGCTAACAGCCATCTGGTCTGGGCTGATGTCTATTGTGATTGTTATGTCACTGTAAACTCCTCTTAGTCCGGTGGCGTAATCCTAATCTGGACTGTACTGAACAAGCGGAGGCCATAATCTCCTAATCTAAATCCCAGGATCAGGTCCCTGCTCCCCTCCCTGCCATCATCCACCTCTCTCACTCCTGCCCCCCCCCCCCCCCCTAGATGGAGCTAGCTGCCCCTCCCCCTTCTATCCCCTAGCCTGACACTTAAGACAATCGCTATTTTCGTTTCACTTCATTATTCAGTCTGAAAGTGCTCCCATTGGAGCCGTTTTCCGAGATGGGCGCTGCTGTCCATCCCCTAACCAATCACGTTGCGCAGTTTAATTCCGTCATCGCGTTCAAAGGACGCTGATTGGCCTGGTTTGAATTCCAACTAAGAAATCACTCTGGACGAGAGCCTTTCCAGACCCTGAATCGCATTTCGAAACATTCAAAAATTCAGATTCAGGGGTTGGAGCTATACCTAGGCCCCGTCTCTGTTTCGAAATCCACCCCTCTGTCCTCTCCTGACCCCCTCTTCCCTTCCTCGCTCTCTTAATGTAATCTAGCGGGCGGTTCGGACCTCGGGAGGTAGAGGGGAAAGTTCCGGAACCTTTGAATGCTGCCGTGTGTGTCAGTCTCTCACCCGTCCCTCCACGGTTTGAGCTCCTCATATCCCAGAAGCCCCAGCGGCTCACTGAGGCTGGATAAGCAGAAAATGTATTTTGGTCATTCCAGCCGACAAGTGTGCATATTAAACACATATTAAGCACATATTAAACACATATTAAACACATATTAAGCACATATTAAACACATATTAAACACATATTAAACACATATTAAATGCATATTAAGCACATATTTACAGTTCATTTTTTCTCCTTTTTTGTCATGTTAGCTTTTTTCCTCCTGTATTTGGGAGATGATGGTCTGTGCTCCCCTGCCAGGATGAGGAGCAGCAGGGGGCCCTGGAGCACCCGATGATTTAATAACGTCCTGAACATGTAATAACACATGGAAATATAATACAATTTGCTCTTAACTTGATCAAAAATGTAATAAAACACGATAATGTAATAACTTGACCAATAATGTAATAAAATGTCCTGATTGATATTGTAATAATTTGTTTCAGATTATTGGGAATATATTACAGACAGAGATTCCTGCCTTTACAGTTAAATTATGAACAAGCAGAATGACAAAGTGAATTGTCATTAAGTTCTGTCATTTTGATGCTGAAAGAGTCCTAACATATGAGTATGACAGTACAGTATGTCAACTGACCACTATGTCACTTGATATAGAGGATGATGTCAATTTGACATTGGAAGCGACCATTCTTTCATTTCAAATCCAATGTATAGGCCTATAACATTTTAAAGTTCACAAAATGTAGAACTCTGGACTGAAAATAAACTTTTATTATTATCCAACAAGTATTACATCATCAATTTAGAAAAAAAGACCCACCTGAAAATGTAATAAATTCTCAATTACATTACTGGAAACATTTTATTACAATCAGCCAGGACATTTTATTATATTATTGGTCAAGTTATTACATAATTGGGTTTTATGACATTTTCGATCAAGGCGTTATCAATTTTTCAGGAAGTGATTCCATTATTGAGTGCTACTTACATGCCCAGATCAATACTGTTCCTGGTGTCAGCGAGCTAGAAGACATGCCCAGATCAATACTGTTCCTGGTGCCAGCGAGCTAGAAGACCAGCCTGGCTCACTCCCCCGAAGAAAAAGACGGCTTTATCCGTCATACAACTGACCCTCACACACACACACACACACACACACACACACACACACACACACACACACACACACACACACACACACACACAGTAGGCTGCCACTGATGAAACGTTCTCTGCTCTTAACCCATCCCTTGTCCTTCCCCCAAGGGCTTCTGGGAGCAGACGAGGACGCGTGCGTGCGTGAGCCGCGCCCGGGGGCCAATCCTAGAACTCCTGTCCACCTTCATCAGGGATGGACGGCGTCTGCATGGTTTTCATTTGCGGTTCTTGGGAGGGAACCCTTGTGAACACGGGGAGAACATGCAGTATGTATTGATGACACAGTAACACACTACCAGGTGTGTGTTATTAAATAAACAGGTCCTCTAAGCTCTGTTTGTGTTTACCCATCTGGGAGCTCTTTGTTATAGTCAGGGGGTTGAGTCATTCTGTTATCAGCCTGTTTGGGGACCGATCTGTTGTTGACAGCCAGAGGCTAAGATTTCTGTTGTGACTGAACATGAGAGGCAGGAATAGACACAGTGGCATACTTCTCCAGATGGCCGCCATCTCCTTAATCACATACCATGTCTTGTCTTCAATCAAATCAGTTCACCGCAAATGCACCTCTTCAGCCTTATCAGTGACCCATTTCTGCTAACACTGTCTGCTGTGTGGGGGAAACTCTGCTCCATAATATGTCCTTTGTAAGAGTAGTGTGTGTGTGTGTGTGTGTGTGTGTGGGGGGGGGGTTAACGAGTGGTTGACCCTCAGCCTTCCCCTCTGTGATGATCAGCAGCAGATGAGAACCTTCAGAGACAGGCTCCTCCCCCTCAGTTGTAGAACGGACCTATCTCTACGCTCCTTTGTGCCAGCTGCCATCAAACTGCGCAACAAGGACCGCTCCCATTGGTTGATGCTGCTGTCTGTCTGTCTCTGTATGTCTGTCCTGACACCCCCCCCACCCCTACTTGCACTTGCACTTTTTAATACTGACTGATGTTGATGCCGTGCATATTTTACTATTTTAGATTCATAATTTACTATTTATTACAGCACATATACTTTTAGAGGATTATAGACACTTGTTCTTATTGTATTTGATTGATTTTATAGTCTATTTTAGTTCAGTACGCTGCCATTTCCTGTATGTTTATTTTACTCTTTCCTGCCTGTGCTGTGCGACAACTAAAACGTACCCCCGGGGATCAATAAAGGCTCGTATCGTATCGCCTCCATCTCTCAGTCTCTCTCCTGGCCGGAGACGGTGACTTTAGCACACGTTCGTGAGCGGAGGAGGGAGGGTGGGAAGGTACGGAAGAGCTCCTGGCCGGAGACTGTGACTTTAATGGAGCAGACGTTCCGAGAGAGGAGGGAGGTTGCGAAGGTACGGAAGAGCCGCGGAGGGAGGGTGAGACACTGACCCGACGCGGACGGCGCCGGATTGTTTGTGACACGCAAACGTGATGCGTATAGAAAGTATAGAGAAATAGAGTGAATTAACGCGCGATCAGGATCGTGTCACGAGGCTAGGAAGACAGTGGTTACACATAAATAAACAAATAAAAATGTGCTGTAAAAAGTAGTAGGCCTACCGCCCAGGAGTAAACCCCCTTAAACACCTTCAGTGAAAGTCCACTGAGGAGAACCCAGATAGCTAGCGGATGTGTAATGATTCTGGGCCATATATGGGCCGGAACTAAGCCACAAGGGCCAGATCTGGCCTGTATATGGCCCAGATCCGCTTGCTATCTGGGAAGAGGCAGAAACACAGTGGTCTCTCAGAAGATTGAAAACCAGCATATTGGCGTATTTATGAAAATCAACATATTGACATATTTTTGTCATAGGATGTGTTCTGTCTGAGTCATCCCCAGGCTGTAGGGTCCAGGAGCCCCAAGAGGAAATGGATTTGAGTTTGTGTGTGTGTTTTTGTGCGTGGCTGGCCTGCCGCGCAGCTAGTATAGCGTTTGTCTGGATATCACTTCCTCCTTCCCTCCCTCCCTCCCTCCCTCCCTCCCTTACTCCCGACAAACGCTGTTGTTTACGTTTTATACATCCGGCGGACTTCCGTTTCCCCCTTAATGAAACAAGCCAGCCACGCACATAAGCCAGGCTGGACCTGGCCTGGTTTTCCCTCTCCATGAACTCCATTGACATACAGTCAATAGAAATGTCGTTTTTTGCCGTCAACCTTGATGATGTGGTGAATGTGATGTCGGGCTTCCTGCTCCACCACGTCACAGGGTGGAGGGGACTACTTTCTACCTGACCACAGGGTGGAGGGAACTACTTTCTACCTGACCACAGGGTGGAGGGGACTACTTTCTACCCGACCACAGGGTGGAGGGGACTACTTTCTACCTGACCACGTCACAGGGTGGAGGGGACTACTTTCTACCTGACCACAGGGTGGAGGGGACTACTTTCTACCTGACCACAGGGTGGAGGGAATTACTTTCTACCTGACCACAGGGTGGAGGGAACTACTTTCTACCTGACCACAGGGTGGAGGGGACTACTTTCTACCCGACCACAGGGTGGAGGGGACTACTTTCTACCTGACCACGTCACAGGGTGGAGGGGACTACTTTCTACCTGACCACAGGGTGGAGGGGACTAATTTCTACCTGACCACGTCACAGGGTGGAGGGAACTAGTTTCTACCTGAACACAGGGTGGAGGGAACTACTTTCTACCTGAACACAGGGTGGAGGGAACTACTTTCTACCTGACCACATCACAGGGCGGAGGCCCTGAAGTTCAGATGCAAATCCCAGTGGACGGTCTCTGCCCTGGACTGACATTATTTCCTCTGTCAAGCGTTTGATCGTGTTCTGAACAGGCGATGGCGAAGGGCGTGTCGACCAGGCTCACAGAGATACCATCATTTTAATGGTGAGTAACCTTTGTGTGATTGTTACATCATTTCACTTGATGAATGCATTTGGTACAGTATGATGTAATCAGCTGATATGGAATAATGACCGTTTAACCAAAGAAATATGAGTAGGCTACGCTTGGATAACAGCAAGGTGTAGCCTAATACAAGAGCAACAGGAGGCCGAAACCACTTAACCAACTGCTGATGTCAGGACAGCAGAGTCGATGCCCATCTTTCGTCGCAGGCTCAAAACTCACCTCTTCAAGAAGTACTACAACAATCCTCCCTCCTGAGCACTTATTGCATTTTATTGTATTGTATTTAAGATTGCTATTCTTGCACTTTGCCTTCAGCACTAGATTATGCTATTAGTCACTTGTTTTAGAAGGAGATGCACTTGTGAGTTCTGGCAAGTAGTAATACACTGGCTTTTCCTACGTTAAATGCAATTATTGTTAGTCGCTTTGGATAAAAGCGTCTGCTAAATGACTGTAATGTAATGTAATGTATCTGTGGATGCCTCTACTCTGTAATCAATCAATCAATCAAAGCTTTATTTGTATAGCGCATTTCATACACAGAGGCAACACAATGCGCTTTACAGAGAACAAGGGAGGTGGGCATTGGTAAAGGAGAGAGCACCCATCATGCAATGCGATTTAGTTAGATAGATTTTGTTCTACTTTTTGTTCTTGAACACATTTCAAATTAGTGTACTGAACTTAGTTATCTGTGTTCCTGCAAAAATTCTCCTCACAAAAATAAGTTGCTTTACACAATTTTCCTAATGCAAATGGTTTTCTCACTTTAAAAAAAAAAAGTAAATAGCAGCTTGTGGGTTGAGACTGTGGTTATTCCATAGAACATCTAGCTACTGTATCTGTGTCATGGACTTCCTGTTTCACAAAAACGGCTGAATTTCTTGTCGAGGGTTTGATCACGTTGTGAACAGGCAAACGGTCAAGGGTGTAGGCTATAGACCATCAATAGGCCACGCTTGGTTGTAACTTCTTTACTTCTAGGAGATACGCTTTAAGTACTTGCAGGAGATAAGCTCATTTAAATGGTGAGTGATCTATGATTATTCCTTTCAGCATTTCACTTGGTTAATGAATTCATGTGATCTTGATAAATGAAATCATGTGATCAGTTCATATGGAAGTAAAAGGACACTGAGAGCGTCATGTCATCAGGATGGACAGTGAGACTAGGGGACCGATAGGAGAGAAGGAGAATTTACTGGTCGTGCATCAGCTGGGGCCCAGATAGCAAGCGGATGTGTAATGATTCTGGGCCATATACGGGCCGGAACTAAGCCACAAGGGCCAGATCTGGCCTGTATATGGCCCAGATCCGCTTGCTATCTGGGGGTTGTTTTCAGTTTAAGAAATATAGTAAGACTAAGCGTGCATCCAGATCTCGGTCAATTGCATAAAACAATTACTCGAAACGAATGTATTTGAAAGCAGTTGTGGTGCGTTTGATTGGCCCCAGAGTTGGCCCTTATGGGACTGATTCATTTCATGGGACTGATTCATTTCATGGGACTGATTGAGATTGAGACTGATTCATTTTTTGGGGACAGATTCATTCATGGGACTCATTCGTTGGTTTCATTGGACTGGGTAAGACGAAGGACATTTGGCAAAACACTAAGGGTTGTGTCCAAGGCAAAGGTTTAGCCTACTCCTACACCTAAAACTGGTATTCTATCCTCTGACTAGTAGGCTACTAGCTTGGATCCCATGTCTATGTAGTATCCATACTAATAAAGAGCAACTCTCTGTCATACAGTAATATACTGCACTAGAACATTTCAACATTTCCGTGAACGCAGGCTGATTAAAGCCTAGATTACACAAAAACAAAAAGGGACCATTTATCGTCTAATACTTTTTCTATAGCTGTTGTTTTTAGGTATTTTTTGTTTAGGTTTTTATTTTCAAATGAACTGAAACTGTTGTCATTTTCTATATAGGGTAAATAATGCCTAACTGACAAATGCTTGTGACTATTTTGTTTGATCAACATTTTTTTGTGTGCCAATTTATAATCTTCTGAGAGTCGGCCTTCGTATCTGTCTGCTTCCTCATCTCAGGACCTGGTTAATGCCACCAGCGCCCCAAACCGCCATTGCCAAATGCAGCCGCTGGAAGGGGTCGGCTACGCCGTCGTGTTCCTGTTCGGCCTGGTCCTCAACGCCGCCGCTCTGCGCGCCATCGTCGCCAAACGGGCGCGCTGGACCGACACCCACGTCTACATGCTCAACCTGACGGCCGCCGACTTCGCCCTCATCTTCTTCCTGCCCTTCAGGACGTACGACGCCTTCTTCTGCCTGGAGAAGACATACCTCTGCTCTCTGCTCATCTCCATACACTACATCAACACCTACGCCAGCATCCTCACCGCCACCGCCATCAGCGTCCATCGCTACCTGGCCGTGCGCTTCCCGCTGCGTGCGCGGGCGTGGCGGAGGAAGAAGGAGGCGGCCATAGGACTGTGCATGGTCATCTGGGTGACGGTGGTGGCAATTTGTGCCGCAATCAGCAGTCACATATTTCCAGAGAATCTCTACACATGCTACGAGAGAAGCCAAGATGACCCACTGCCTCCGCAGTTCATGGCGGTTCTGTTGGTTCTAGGGTACCTGGTTCCACTGCTGATCATCCTGTTTTGTTCCACTCAGACCATCTCTATTCTGCTGAAGGACACAGATGAGAAATCTGCAGAAAAAAGGAAAACTGTTAGCATAGTAGCAGCTAACATGGTGGTCTTCATAGTCTGCTATACACCTAGCCATGTTTGCCTGGTCATTAGGTACACATTGGAAACACCTTCGGACTGGGCAAGCAAACTGGACACCGTACAAATATTCTGGCTTACTGCCGAATGGATAGCCACAACTAACTGTTGCTTGGATTCTATCAGCTATTATTTTCTGCTTAAAGATTTTTATTTAAAATCACCAGGCCGTGTGATTAGTGACATTACATAAGACAGATTGCTATACATTACTAAAGATAGTAGAAACTTTGTATAATTATATTGAATAACTTAAGTGATATAGGTCAAAACAGCGTTACTGTAAATTTGTCTTAAATATGAAAGGCACCATTGGTAAAATGAAGAGCCGTTTGGGAGCCGAAAGAGCCGCTCTTATTGCTGAGCTGAGCCAAATGATCTGACTCACTAAAAAGAGTCGGAATGCCCATCACTATTTTCCAAGCGGATGAGGTGATGAACGAGCATCTCTCCACTCCGTGATCCACGACCCGATCATCAGCATGTAGGCTAGCCTACTCCTCTATGCTCCTGGACTCCCAGGATCTCCACCTCCATCCTCGCTTCCAGGATCAACACCTCCATCCTCGCTTCTTCTCTCACCGTGTATGGTCTCCGACAAACACTGGACCGTGTGCTGTGATTGGACAGAACCCTCCCTTCCGGGTTTGTGGTCCTCTTTCTGATATAATATGATATTTGTAAGCAGGGCACATTTGTAAAAGAGACCTGGTCTCAGTATGTTCTTCCCTGTCTAAATAAAGTCTTCTATCCTTATCTAACTATCATATTTATAGTGTGTTATCCACTCGACCTTTGGCTGACCTTACACCTGTGATGTTCTAAATCCTTATCTGAAGTCTAGGCTAGTTCTATCTGCTCAGTCGACGGAAATGACAATATTCTAGCCCATCAAAGCTCTGAATGCGATGGCCAGGTATAGAGCGGGGGTATTTTTGGCCTAAAGGTTTGCAGGCTGCACGTTCTGTCGTGTACAGTGAGTGTAGCCCTCGACAGTGTACTGAGCATGTCTGTATTAATAGAACTAGTACTGAGCTACTGAGCTAGCCGCATGGTTAGGCTGCACTCATGAGGCCCACTGCTCAGTTCGACAACAAAGACTGGCTTCCAGCGACCCCTAGTGGCCAGGAAGGGATTTGCCTGTAAATATCTTAATTACTCTCAGATTTTAGACTAGTTGACAATAGCCTAGCTAAAGATGAGCAAATACCTTACACTTCATCAAAAGTAAATAGTAAACAAAAGCCTTGAAAGTACACTTTAATAAACCTTGCACTATTTCTGTGTCGGCTTTACCTGCAGGCCTAAATCCAGCCCCCTTTGTCCACTAGCACCACACCACAAAACACACAGTAGGCTACACCTGTTTAACCATTTAATAGCAGTAAACCCAAAGATGAACAGCAACGCTAAGTCAGTCTTGTAATGAGATTATCTTCAGCTGCGGGGGTTGGCAGCGTCCAGCGGAGCGACTGGGATTCACTGTGGGACAAGACCGGGATTCTAGTATTAATGAAGAAAAAACAGCGGACGCCAGCGGTCAGCCGAGTAAAGGTCAATAGGCTACTGTACACGCTACTGTACACACTCCTCGTTCCCAGTGTTGTCCACCCCAACCCGCGCACAACCCAGACATTCCCATTTCAACCAGGAGAAAAGACCCTCAGCCCACCCTCCCACAACCGAAGAGAAGACTTCTACCTCCAAATATTTACAGTAATATACAAGACATGTACAGTACAACTCCTTTTCAAATAAGAAAAAGTTCTTGTGCTTTTCCTTTGTGTTACTGCACAGTAGGCTTATATGAGAAAAAATGAATATATATATTTATATTTATATACATTCACTGAAGATGGAGACTATCAAGGTTCATCAGAATGGCAGTTTATGGCAATGATGGGATAGGGCGGACAATCAAGATGGACCAATCAAAGAACATACACACAAACCCCGCCCCCCCCCGGTATGAGCCAATGGTAGTCCTGGACAGTGCAATCCTGGGGTCATCTCGTTTCAAGGTACAGTCGGCTCATAAACTATACTGTTAGTCTCGTACCGTGTCGGCTACAGGTGAACTATCATGATTATATGGACAGCGACACATCAAATATATGACCCATTCATATTCATGTTCCTACTACTACATGAGAACAATGTTCCATTCAAGTCAGGATGAGGAGGCCACGCCCCCTGTGTGAACTAATTAGTTCGTTTCTAATCAAGCGCTCAGATAAGGCGGTCCTAGTGGATAAATGCACACACAGCAAAGTCAGGGGAAAAAAAACACAAAAATCTTGTTTTTGAAGGCGACATTTTGAGATGATCCACATTATCATAGTACACAGTAACAAGTGATACGGTACAAATTCAACAGCTTCACAGTGTGTAATGATAAAAGAGATCTATCAGTGGACTGAATGGGGTTTATGGCACTTTTAAGAAAACACGTTTGCTTTATTTTGTCTATTTTTTTTGCTTCAGCCATCACATGTCACCCAAGACTGCAAAAATGTTTGGCACATGGAGATGGAGAAAAAGGCATTGGCATGGTTATAACATGAGCATGTGTGGTACAGTACCTATGTTTGTCTGCAAGGATGGATACTGTACACTACTCCCAGAAAGCAAGCGGATCTGGGCCATATACAGGCCAGATCTGGCCCTTGTGGCTTAGTTCCGGCCCATATATGGCCCAGAATCATTACACATCCGCTTGCTATCTGGGCTATTTAACACTGCATGGCCCAGGAGGCTAGCAGTGACTAGGCTGGACCCGGATCTCTGGTTCACCGACACCAGAGGTGTGTTGGGAGTGGTGCGTGATGTCATCACTGCGCGACACCAGGGACGACACAGCAGGGTTTGCCTCTCAAGTCGCTCATGTGAACTATTGCTGCTTGCAGGAATCAGGGCAGAGCCAGCATCCGGTACCCCCATGGGAGATCAGATACCCTTGAAATGCTGCTTCACGTGTCCCTCGCTCTCTCTCCCTGTCTCTCTCTGTATGTCTCTCCCTCTCTGTCTCTTTATCTCTCTATCTCTCTCCCTGTCTCTCTCCCTCTCTGTCTCTTTATCTCTTTATCTCTCACCCTGTCTCTCCCTCTCTGTCTCTTTATCTCTCTCTCCCTGTATCTCTCTCTCTGTCTCTTTATCTCTCTATCTCTCTCCCTGTCTCTCTCTCTCTCTCTCTCTGTCTCTTTATCTCTCTATCTCTCTCCCTGTCTCTATCTCTCTATCTCTCTCCCTGTCTCTCTCTCTCTGTCTCTTTATCTCTCTATCTCTCTTGGTGTGTCTGTCATCATGCCGTCTCTCTCTCTCTCTCTCTATCACTTTTAGCTTCTCTCTCCCCCTCCCTCCCTCCCTCCCTCTCCCTCCCTCCCTCTATAAAGCCCCGTTCACTTGGTCTTAATTGCGACCCCCTCCGCGTGGGGCAGACGTTTTGATGGGTGGGATATACCGTCTCGTTTGAGCAGTTCGGGAAATCGCCATCAGCTCCGGATGGGTTAAGAGTCCGGTCACCGGACGTAAATCACACACACAGTAACTGTCAGTCCGGCCGCGTCGCATCTCCAACTACCGTACCTACATTCCACCATAACACTGTACTACGCTATGAGGAGAGGCCACGTACAGTCCCAGATAGCAAGCGGATGTGTAATGATTCTGGGCCATATATGGGCCGGAACTAAGCCACAAGGGCCAGATCTGGCCTGTATATGGCCCAGATCCGCTTGCTATCTGGGAAAGGCCACATACAGTAGGGCTAATGTAGACCTACCTGGCTAGCCTGTAATCATGCATGTGTGTGTGCGTGTGTGTGTGTACACGACGACAGACTTCAGAATGCGACAAGAAGGAAGTGCATGGGTCCCAGATAGCAAGCGGATCTGGGCCATATACAGTACAGGCCAGATCTGGCCCTTGTGGCTTAGTTCCGGCCCATATATGGCCCAGAATCATTACACATCCGCTTGCTGTCTGGGGTAGGTTACGCGGTCTGCGTATCTATACTGTAGTCCACACCGGAGAGACAGCGTAGTAATGTGGTCTCTCTCTCTGGTCTCTAGTCATGGCTCGTGTCGGAGGGGGGGGGGGGGGGGGGGGGTTGCCTCTTCCTCCTATCTCTCGTCATGGTTGGCTGGCATCGGGCTGTGTGATTAGATTGGCTGTGACATCATTACTCCCAATCTTCTCCCAGCCCTTCACAGAGACACACACACACACGCACACAAACACACACCAGTTCAATCCCCCCCCGTCTCTCCGTGCGTCTGTCCTTGTGGAGTTATTGGCCATTACAGCCCACCCAGACAGCAATCCGATGTGGGCCATATACAGGCCAGATCTGGCCCTTGTGGCTTAGTTCCGGCCCATATATGGCCCAGATCCGCTTGCTATCTGGGGAAGGAGGGGGTGACGTGATGAAGATGAAGGAATAACAGAGATGGAGGAGGGGACAGGGAGGAAGGACGCCACGGCGCCGTGTCATCATGGGCGGCGTGGAGCTGGCGGAAATAGCGCTGACGTTTTCAGCCCGGCGCGCTCGCCTGGAGACGGTGAGTTACGGTCCCCTCTCCCCCGCCCACACACACACACACACACACACACACACACACACACACACACACACCCATGCCTGGCGCTCCCACACTCTGAATCAATGTCCACCATGCCAGGCTACCCCCGCCTCACCAGAGGGCCTATATGTCTGGGTTATGTGTTACAGACCATTTCACGGGTGTGTGTGTGTGTGTGTGTGGGGGGGGGGTCGGTATTACACAGACATTCATTGCGCATGTGTGTATGTATGTATGTATGTGTGTGTGTGTTTGTGTGGTAGTTATCATGGTTCCATTGTGTGTGTGTGTGTGTGTTCCCCCGCCACGCCACACAAATGGAGGATTCCAGAGCTTCCAGACAACCCCCCCCCCCTGTTCTGATGACGCTGGCCATCAGAACAACCTCGGCGCCATAGCCCCCCCGTCACGCCCAACGGCGTCTGTCCGAGTCTCTCCCGTGATCCGTGGCGTGACGGCGCCCAAACCGGCGGTCTTTATCGGAGTCCGAGCTCCCGCCTGGGGGGTCTCTGTCTGTGGCGAGTTCCGTGGCGGGTTCCCAAGCTAGTCGGCGTGGCGACCGCGGCCCGCCACTCTGGTCCGGTGGCGTGTGTGTGAGTGGACACGGTGTCTCTGTGTCCCATGGTTGTCCTATAGGGAGAGAGGGGGCGGGGCTTAGTCCTGTCCTCTCCCTGGTCACCGTACATCTGCATCGGGGGGAACGTCGTCTGGCGTGATTCACAGGGTGATACAACGTCCCCCTCCACCTCCCTCACTTCCTCCTTCTTACTTTCTCTCTCTCTCTCTCTCTCTCTCTCTCTCCATCTCTCTCTCTCATCTTCTCTCTCTCTCTCCCTCTCTCTCTCTCTCTCTCTCTCTCCCGTCTCTCTCTCTCATCTTCTCTCTCTCTCTCTCCCTCTCCCGTCTTTCTCCTCCATCTCTCATCTTCTCTCTCTCTACTGCTCTCTCTCCATCTCTCACCTTCTCTCTCTCTCTCTCTCTCTCCCGTCTCTCTCCATCTCTCTCTCTCATCTTCTCTCTTTCTCTCTCTCCCTCTCTCTCTCTCTGTCTTCCCCTCTCTTTGTAGGAGGGAGAGGCAACTGCAATGCAGACACAGCAACAACCTCAGTCTCCTCCGGCCAACGAACGAGAGGCGAGACGCGAGTGGCGGCTGAGGCGACCAATCGTGGAGAGAGTACAGCCAGGGAGGCGGGAGATCTTTCGGGGAGGGGGGAGGGGGGCGGGGGTACCAGCCAAGGATAGCGAGAGGGCTGAATGACAATGAGAGAGAGAGAGAGAGAGAGAAGGAGAGGGAGAGAGAGAGAGAGGGAGAGAGAGAGAGAGAGGGAGAGAGAGAGGGAGAGAGAGAGAGCGAGAGAGGGAGAGAGACAGAGAGAGAGACAGAGAGAGAGAGAGGGAGAGAGACAGAGAGAGAGAGAGAGGGAGAGAGAGAGAGAGAGAGAGAGAGAGAGAGAGGGAGAGAGAGAGAGAGAGAGAGAGAGAGAGGGAGAGAGACAGAGAGAGAGAGAGAGAAAGCGGATCAAGCTACAGCATAGGAAGAAAAGAAAAGGGGAAACTGCTGAAGGTGTTCGAAGGGACATTCCACACCTGTCAGTGTGGAGCGTATATATATATATATATATATATATATATATATATATATATATATATATATATATATATATATACATATGTATATATATATATATATATATATATATATGTATATACAGTATATATATATATATATATATATATACACAAATATATATATATATATGTATATATATACACAAATATATATATATATATATATATCCACTGTGGCTCCCTCCCTGGCTCACTGTCCAGTCTGAGTCCTCTCACTGCAGCTCTGCTTGCTCATCAGCTGGCTGAGATCCACCAGCTCCCCCAGCTCCCCTCGGCCCAGGGGCCCCCTCAGCAGGGCCCTGCCCAGCCTGGGGGTGTGCTGCTGGGCCCCGTAGGGCTGGCCGCCGCCCCCCCCTCCGCCGCCGCCGCCGCCGGGCGCCACCATGGAGGAGGAGGAGGAGGCCGGGGGCGGGAGGGGCAGGGGGAGGACGCCGTGGCTGCTGAGGAGGTAGCCTTCCTGGGCCGGCCAGCGCAGCGGCAGGGGCTCGCCGAATTCCATCTGAGGGGCGCCGGGCGCCGACACCACCCTCCGGCGCTCGGGCGAGTCCTGGGGGGTCATGGGGTAGATGTAGTCGCCCGCCGACTTCCTCAGGGGCGCGGCGCCGGGCGTGCCCCGCCCCCCCTTCTCCCCCCCGCCGCCGCCGCGGGGCTTGCTGAGGCAGACGTAGTGCTGGCGGGGGGTGTCGACGCCCCCTCCGCCGCCGAGGCCACGCCCCTCCCCGATCCCCCCCACCCCCATCATCATCCTCCCCCCTCCTCCTCCTCCTCCTCCTCCTCCCCCGCCCGGCTGGAAGAGTCTGGTGGTCAGGTAGACGGCGGTGGAGGGGTGGTGGGGGGTGGACAGCGGGCAGGGCGAGCCGCCGCCCAGGTAGGTCTGGCTGGTGTCCCAGCCGCCCGAGTGGGAGTCGGAGAGGCGAAGGCCGCGCCTCTTCTGCTGCGGCGTGTGCTCCGGCGTGGGCAGGAACCCGGGGTCCAGGTCGCCGGACTTCACCCAGCCGTTGGGCATGACGAACAGGGTCTCCCCGCCCTGGGAGCAGGGCCTGTCGCCTCCGCCGCCGCCTCCCTGCCGCGTCACGCTCAGCACCGAGCCGCCCATGCCCACGCCGCCGCCGCCTACGCCTCCCAGCATGCCCCTCTCCCGCCGCTGGATGGAGGACTGGGGCGTGCCGTTGCCGTGGCGCCGGTTGGCGGGCTTGTGGGCCATGATCCAGCAGACGGCGAGGCCGGAGAGCGCCGCCCCGATGGTGAAGGCCGAGACGGCGGACGCCACCAGGAGGTTGAGGGAGACCAGGCTCTCCGGCTCGATCAGCAGGCTCTGCTGGAGGACGCCTGAGGGGACAGGGACAGCACACTGAGGGGACAGGAACCGCACACTGAGGGGACAGGGGACAGCACACTGAGGGGACAGGAACCGCACACTGAGGGGATAGGGACAGCACACTGAGGGGACAGGGACAGCACACTGAGGGGACAGGGACAGCACACTGAGGGGACAGGGACAGCACACTGAGGGGACAGGGACAGCACACTGAGGGGACAGGGACAGCACACTGAGGGGACAGGGACAGCACACTGAGGGGACAGGGACAGCACACTGAGGGGACAGGGACAGCACACTGAGGGGACAGGGGGACAGCAGACTGAGGGGACAGGGACAGCAGACTGAGGGGATAGGGACAGCACACTGAGGGGACAGGGACAGCACACTGAGGGGACAGGGACAGCACAGTGAGGGGACAGGGACAGCACACTGAGGGGACAGGGACAGCACACTGAGGGGACAGGGACAGCACACTGAGGGGACAGGGACAGCACACTGAGGGGACAGGGACAGCAGACTGAGGGGACAGGGACAGCACACTGAGGGGACAGGGACAGCACACTGAGGGGACAGGGACAGCACACTGAGGGGACAGGGACAGCACACTGAGGGGACAGGGACAGCACACTGAGGGGACAGGGGGACAGCACACTGAGGGGACAGGGACAGCACAGTGAGGGGACAGGGACAGCACACTGAGGGGACAGGGACAGCACAGTGAGGGGACAGGGACAGCAAACTGAGGCCTCCCTTAACCAAAATATACTGCCATATATTCGAATATATAATGAAATATATAACACAATATATTTCCATATATAGGAAACTAGGGGTTATATTGTCCAATATACTGAAATATATGAAAAGCTGCAATTCCTTATGTATTATTCAATATATTATGTATCTATCATATATTATTCTGTATATTTCCTCCATATATTTTACATATTGACAGTTAATATATAGGGAAATATATTTTCTTTCCATAAGGGTTTTCAGGGGAGAAAGAACTGCGTAAGGTTCCGAGCAGCACCTCATGTGCCTGAAACAGGTTCTATCTGCTACCTCACAGCCCTGACAACGGGTTCTACCTGCTACCTCACGGCCCTGACAACGGGTTCTATCTGCTACCTCACGGTCCTGACAACGGGTTCTATCTGCTACCTCACGGCCCTGACAACGGGTTCTATCTGCTACCTCACGGCCCTGACAACGGGTTCTATCTGCTACCTCACGGCCCTGACAACGGGTTCTATCTGCTACCTCACGGCCCTGACAACGGGTTCTACCCGGTGATGTAGTGGAGAGTATTAAATTTTTTTAAAGTGTGTTTCTATGCTTTAATAAGGTACTGTACAACGTTTCGACCTAGCAAGGTCTTCGTCAGGCACATCGATTGGTGTAGGTCGAAACGTTGTACCTCATTAAAAACCGTGGGAGCATAGAAACAGTGTGGATATTCTTCTAATATACCGACTGCTTTAAAAACCACTAATGTAACACTATTTCTGCTACAGTAGACCCACTTCTTTAGTCAGAGTATACCTTCTTTAGTCAGAGTATACCTTCTTTAGTCAGAGTATACCTTCTTTAGTCAGAGTATACCTTCTTTAGTCAGAGTATACCTTCTTTAGTCAGAGTATACCTTCTTTAGTCAGAGTATACCTTCTTTAGTCAGAGTATACCTTCTTTAGTCAGAGTATACCTTATTTAGTCAGAGTATACCTTCTTTAGTCAGAGTATACCTTCTTTAGTCAGAGTATACCTTCTTTAGTTAGAGTATACCTTCTTGAGTCAGAGTATCCCTTCTTTAGTCAGAGTATACCTTCTTAAGTCAGAGTATGCCCACTTCTTTAGTCAGAGTATACCCACTTCTTTACTCACCACTACACCCCTGGTTCTACCTGGTTCTACCTGGTTCTACGTACACTTATAGCATGTTTTGAGTGTAGAGCAGTAGAGCTGTTTCTGGACGCTGGCCTAACTAGCGGGTTTCGTCTCCTCGTCAGTTGGGTCAGTATTTCCGCTGTGTCAGCGCTAACCGCTGCCATCAGCACATGTGGTTCTGGTTCTGTCCCGGCGCCGGGGCCCAGGCTCCTCACCTCCTCCAGAACCCAGCCAGGGGAACCAGCCTCGCTGACAATCAGCCCTTCTAGAACCGGAGTTCTGGAGTTAGAGAGGGTTCTACAGAGACGCTGTAACTGCGTCTGCCTCATGGTGAACGGCTGAATTAGAAACCCAGTCAGATGTAACTAGTCTGACTCACGGCTGTAGGTTTGGGAGATACGCCTTGTCATTTGTTTACTACTGACCAATCAGTGGTGATGGAAGATTCTCCTGGCCCAATCAGATTCCATCCAGACTATGTGAAGCAACAACAACCTACCAAGCGCTCCAATGTGATTGGTTTAAAGAAATACAGCATTTCTCCCGCATTTCCGAACGGTAATGAGTCCAGCCAGACCTTTCTCCAGTGCTGGCACAGCGTAAACGAAGTGTGGAGATAGCTCAGGCTACGCCAGACTAGATTGTAGCTGACACTATAAAAATACTCAAATCTGTTCATATCCGAGGGAAGCATAAAAATGTCAGAAGGTTTCTCCTGCCTGGCTGATTTAACTGCTAGATGTCTGATTGGCTGACGTGGGTGTGAGCCATCTTCCCTCGGCTTATTGGCTACGCTTGCGCACTTCACTGCCAGAGGCGCGCCTCCTCTTTGGGGGCTGGTGGATTTGCATACTGAGTTCTGTGCTCATTCGACAGTGACAACACATCGCCTCCACTGACGAGCGATTAAAAGTCAATCACGCTGGAAGCCTTTTGACGCAAGAGACTGACACCATTAATGTGAAAACCACCATGTCAGAGGGACACTGCAGAACCATAGAGAACCACGCAGAACCGCAGAGATCTTCGCTCAACATGACCGACGACCGAGGGGGAAATGTTCCATCTGACTACAGTGTTCACATTCCGTACAATTATTCACATTCATTAGTCACATTAGTTCGCCGTGAAATCTTATATCCATTAATCGGCATAATAAAACCAGAGTTGCAATTCCGTTTCCTGCCACTAGGAGGGGCCAGTTGTGAGGCTCAAGAACAGTCTGTCCCAGCAGGCAGTCAGACAGACAGGCAAACAGACAGACAGACAGACAGACAGGCAGACAGACAGGCAGGCAGACAGGCAGGCAGGCAGACAGACAGACAGACAGACAGACAGACAGACAGACAGACAGACAGGCAGGCAGACAGACAGACAGGTAGGCAGGCAGACAGACAGACAGTAGACAGACAGACAGACAGACAGACAGACAGACAGACAGACAGGCAGTCAGACAGACAGGCAGACAGACAGACAGACAGACAGACAGGTAGGCAGACAGACAGTAGACAGACAGACAGACAGACAGACAGACAGAGTCAGACAGACAGACAGACAGGCAGTCAGACAGACAGGCAGACAGACAGGCAGACAGACAGGCAGTCAGACAGACAGACAGGCAGACAGACAGGCAGACAGACAGACAGACAGGCAGGCAGACATACAGACAGTCAGACAGACAGACAGACAGACAGACAGACAGACAGACAGACAGACAGGCGGTATGTGTGGTTCGGTCACCCACCATCACAGTCTCCGAGGTGGGAGGAGCTGTTTCCGTACTCCACGTCCTGCTGGAAGGGCAGCCTGCGGAGGGCA
>NC_140245.1:1804418-1807037 GCF_949987555.1 Borostomias antarcticus
GCACACCCTTGTGTATTTGTCAGTCTCCTCGTCATCTTCCTCCTCTTCTACCTCATGCACACTTCACCATAGTTTCTTTGTATTGTTGCAACCCAGGGGACAGGGAAAACCACATATGCTAAAATGGGAAGCAAGTTGCAGAAAATAGCCAGAGGCTGTATCTTTAATAAATTTGATTTGGTGTTCCAAATGAAAGATCTCAAACAAAATCCACATGAGGCAGCACGCTTTCTGCCTCACCCCTCTTCTCCCAGGCTTCTTACATTAGTCATTTAGCTGACACTTTTATCCAAAGTGACTTAGAATAATTACATTTAACATAGGAAGTTAGTGTACTACTATTCACCAGAACTCGCAAGTGCATCTCCTTTCTAAACAAGTGACAAAGTATAATCTAGTGCTTAAGAACAAAAGTAAATAACAAAAAAAAAACAATACTGTATGATCTTAATCCTCCTATCCTGGTAATACTGTACTTCTTGAAGAGCTGAGTTTTCAGCCTATGGTGAAATATGAGCAGTCCTGATGTCGGTGGTCAGTTCACTGTGTGGTCAGGACAGAAAAGAGCTGTGACCATGTCACAACCTCAAACCTGGTTCCATCTCCTAACTGTAGCAGTTAACAGGACAGAAAAGAGCTGTGACCATGTCACAACCTCAAACCTTGTTCCATCTCCTAACTGTAGCAGTTAACAGGAAAACATATACCTGCACCAGTGTGTGTATATATGTGAACACTTAGACCCTCATATATTTGTCCTTTGTCTCCTTCCTCCTCTTACTGACTGCTTTCTAAGAGGAGTTATGTTTATCTGTATACTGCACTGTAACTTTTATTCCTGTATTCTATTTCTCCTGCTTTTTGTTTTAAATGTCTATAATGTCTTGCTTTTTGTTTTAATGCTTTTAATTTGTCCTGCTTTTTGCTTTACATGTCTATAATGTCTTGGTTTTTGTTTTAATGCTTTTAATGTCTCATGCAAAGCACCTTGAGTTGCCCTGTGGCTGAAATGTGCTATATAAATAAACTTGCCTTGCCTTACTCCGCCCGGCCCCAACCCAGTACTGCGCAGAAACTTTAATATGTATGTCATATCCTCTCTAAAGAGAGCTACACTAGTAGAGGGTAACAATATGTTTTTGTTGATTTTAAGAAGGCCATTGATTGATGAATTGATAGTGAATAGTGAATTTTACAAAGCCATCAAAGCCTTGGTTACATGTCTGCAGTTACGTAATCACAGGATGGGCTGGTTTCCTCCTCTGTCTGGGGGGGGGGGGGGGGGCAGGGAGATGTGCCCCCCAACACTCTATTTGCCCTTTATGTAAATGATCCAGCCCAGGAGATCACGCAGGCCGTCTGATCTGGGGATATGGATGGACAATATGAATTTAAGTATTCTGTTGTACGCTGACGACATTGTGTTGGTTGCTGAGAAAGAGTCTAACTTGCAAAAAATGCTGAACACACACACACACACACACGCACACACACACACACACACACAGTTCATGGTTCAGTAAACGGAGGCTTGCTATCAATAATGGAAAAAAGAGATTATACATTGTGAAAGCACTGTGAGCAGCAGAGAAGCCATATCCAGTTTTTCAGCTGGGATCAGTACCTTTAAAGAACACCTCTTCTAAATATCTTGGTTTTATGGTTTTAGGAAGGCATTGGCAGAAGCTCGTTAGTATCTTGGTTTTTCAACATTTTCAAAGCTTGATGGTCGGCTCCATTTTAATTCCTGCCGCAGGAGAGTGGGTTCTGAGGAGAACCCGGCGATGAGGCACTTTCTCTGGGTACATGAATATACTCGCGAAGGCAGCTATTAAGCGGACATGGGTGAGGGGGCCGTCTTATCAAGCAGATATGTGAAATACTCCGGCTGTGGAACCGCCAGAGGAAAGCGTGAGAAAAAAAACATCTTTAATCTGGACAGAGCACACACTCATCATTATTGGTCAAGAGAGGGTTCTGCAATATGTTCTGTTTCTAATTTACATATATACAGTCTTCGTGGACAATTCGTAGAGTAATATAAATATGGTCAAAGAAAATGACTAAAGGTCCAAAGGGATCAGTGGACAGAGATTTGGAAAAAGCCAAAGCACGGAAACTATGTTTAAATTAAAGATGATTACTTCACTGAACCTTATATAACATTTAATTCAAAAAGAGGGCAGAGATCCTTACTGTATGTGCTCAATTAAGGGCCGCTAGCCTGCCACTAGCAATCAAGGTAGGCTGATAAATATACTGTGCTCTATACTGTACAGTGATTTGAGAAAGTCTTTGTTTGAAATATAATCAGTTGATGAACCCTGATTGGTTTTGTCTGTCTGAATGTCATGTGTTTTGTTCTTGCCAGAGAATCCATGGCAACTAAGACAGTGAATACTGTATCCAGCAAAATAGGTGATTTTGACCCAAGTTGACATCCAAACTGAATGTTCTCATCTTTTGTGAAATGTTTGCGAAATGTAGCTTACAGTATGTATATGTGTAAATGTAGATTATGATCTGTCATGTGGACATCCTGGACTGTCATTGTTATCCAGTGTCTTGTAAGCCCATATGGACTGAGCTTCATAAATGGAGAAGGACACTTAAATACAT
>NC_140245.1:1807237-1809737 GCF_949987555.1 Borostomias antarcticus
GAGGAGGAGGAGGAGGAGGAGGGGAGAAGGAGGAGGAGGGGAGAAGGAGGAGGAGGAGAGGAGGAGGAGGAGGAGGAGGAGGGGAGGAGGAGGAGGAGGAGGAGGACAGGCAGAGGGGGAGGGAGAGGAGAGATAGCAGGAGATGAGGTATTGTAAACCGTGTGCAGCCGCACAGAGATTATTTATAAACAGGAAAACATGACAGAAATAGAGAACAAAGGAGCGCAGACGAGAACCAAGCCGGAGGAACAGAGAACGTTGAGAGAGACCGCAAGGGAACCCAGAGGAAGAGAGAACGTTGAGAGAGAACCGCGAGGGAACCCAGAGGAAGAGAGAACGTTTACAGAGAACCGTGAGGGAACCCAGAGGAAGAGAGAACGTTGAGAGAGAACCGCGAGGGAACCAGAGGAAGAGAGAACGTTTACAGAGAACCGTGAGGGAACCCAGAGGAAGAGAGGAACGTTGAGAGAGAACCGTGAGGGAACCCAGAGGAAGAGAGAACGTTGAGATAGAACCACGAGGGAACCCAGAGGAAGAGAGAACGTTGAGAGAGAACCGTGAGGGAACCCAGAGGAAGAGAGAACGTTGAGAGAGAACTGCGAGGGAACCCAGAGGAAGAGAGAACGTTGAGAGAGAACCCGCAAGGGAACCCAGAGGAAGAGAGAACGTTGAGAGAGAACCGCGAGGGAACCAGAGGAACAGAGAACGTTGAGAGAGAACCGCGAGGGAACCCATAGGAAGAGAGAACGTTTACAGAGAACCGCGAGGGAACCCAGAGGAACAGAGAACATTGAGAGAGAACCGCGAGGGAACCCAGAGGAACAGAGAACCGTTTACAGAGAACCGCGAGGGAACCCAGAGGAAGAGAGAATGTTGAGAGAGAACCGTGGTGTATAATGAGATGGGAGGATTACACTGAGGGGAGATGGAGACAGAGGAACAACTATTATTTATGCTGTTCCAATCATATTGACCAGGCTCCCTCATCCCCTCCCCCATCTCCCTAACATGTCATCCCCTCCTCCCTCTCTCTCTCTCTCCCTCCATCACCTCCTCCCCCTCCTCCCTCTCTCTCCCTCCATCACCTCCTCCCCTCCTCCCTCTCACTCTCTCTCTCCCTCCATCACCTCCTCCCCTCCTCCCTCTCTCTCTCTCTCCCTCCATCACCTCCTCCCCTCCTCCCTCTCTCTCTCTCTCTCCCTCCATCACCTCCTCCCCTCCTCTCTCTCTCTCCCTCCCTCTCTCTCCCTCCATCATCTGTCTCTCTCTATTACTCTGCGCGTCAGGGAGATAAAAGCATAACCGACTGTTGTCACAGAGACAGAATAAAGACTTGAAAGGTAGATGGGTTGTTGCCACGGTGATAAGATGGAGGCTGTGAAATGATACAGGCACGCATACAATGCACGCACACACAAACACACACACACACACACGCACACACAAACACACACACACACAAACACACACACACACACACACACACACACACACACACAAGCAATTTCAGTGGCATGTGGTGGATTGGAGCCTCACGAGGCCCCAGAGCTGGTGAAGAGCGACCCAGGAAGGGAGAGGGGGAGAGGGGGGACGAGAGAGCCAGGAGGTGGGTCTGGCCATGGTCTCAGTGGGACCCCCAGGAGAGGAGGGGGGTTTAGGGGGCCGCTGGCTCCCCAACGCGGCCAACTCAGGAGATGGAATAGGACCCTATTCGAGTTTGATATTTGAACACTTTGATTTAAAAATAAAAATAAAAAAAATGATTGGGACTCCGTTCCTGAGTGACCTGACTGGACTGGGAATGAAACTGACCTCCAACTCTGAAACCACAAACACACACACACACACACACACACACACACACACACACACACACACACACCCGCAGCATGCGACCAATCACTGATGAAGCGTCCTCATTAGAGTGTGTATCAATCAAGGTTATTGATCTCCAAGATCTGGCACCAGATCTAGGCCAAGGGCAATATATTGAAGAGCACTATTGGCTAATGGTTTGACAAGGGCTGTATATCGCAGCACACTATTGGCTACTCAGAATGGGTCTAAGGCTTTTTGTGAGAGGCTATTGGTTATATATATGAATGAAGGCCAGTGGATTTAGCATAATGATTCAATAGAGATAGAAAGAAGGATGGATAGAGAGAGAGATAGAGAGAGAGAGAGAGAGAGAGAAAGTGCATGAGAGAAAGAGAGAGTGAGCGTGTGAGAGATAAAGTATATGAGAGAAAGAGAGAATGTGTGTGAGACAGAGAAAGAGGTTACTACTTAACCTACTATATATTGTTATTTGCATTTAATCCGCTGATTACTTATTACTGTTATTTTGTATTGTATATAACTTGATTAATTTTGACTTTGTTGCTTTGGAGAAATTATTATTGTAACGTTCATGCCAATAAAGCCTCTGAATTGAATTGAGAGAGAGAGACAGAAAGAGAGGGAGGGAGAGAGAGAGAGAGAGAGAGAGGGAGGGAGAGAG
>NC_140245.1:1814737-1817237 GCF_949987555.1 Borostomias antarcticus
AAATTCAAACAAGCTTTATTGGCATGACAGATGAAAAACCCATGTTGCCAAAGCAGCACTCTCTTCCCCAAGAAGAGTTATGGCTACTAAGTCATCTGGAAGGGTGAAGACGTTTGGTATTTTTTTGGTCGAATGTGAGGAAGAATTAATCTCTAATTTCTTTCTAATAATTTCAATCTCTGGGTCTGTTGTCGCTCGGCCAGGCTGAGAGAGGTATTTGTCAGCGGGACTCTTGGCAGAGTCTGACTCACTCAGTCCATATGAGAGATGTCCTCTGTTCTACAGAACCCTGACGTTTCTCTTTCATTCTTCCTCTCTCCCTTTTTGCACACACACACACACACACACACACGCACACACACACACACACACACGCACACACACACACACACACACACCCTCACACGCACATGCACTTGCACACACACACCCTCACACGCACATGCACTTGCACTTGCACACACACACACACACACACACACACACACACACACACACACACACACACATTCACCCTCACACCCTAACACACCACACACCCACACCCTCACACCCCACACACTCACATGCACTTACACACACACACACACACACACACACACACACACACACACCCTCACACGCACATGCACTTGCACACACACACACACACACCCTCACACCCCACACACACACAGGCATATGCACACACACCCTCACACCCTAACACACACACACACCTCCATGCAGGTTAGGAGCGTTGGGGAAGCAGCAGGCCTGGGGCGATGGGGGGCGAGGGGGGGTAGAGTGATAAGTGGGTCACCTTCACGTTCACACAGTCACTCTGCTCTAATGGGCCTGATAACCACAATCATACGACATGGACCTGAGCCTGTCTGCTCGGAGAACAACACACACACACACACGCACACACACACACACAGAAACATACACACACAAGCCTGTCTGCCTGTAGAATAACAAACACACAGAGAAGACAAATGAGAAATGACTAGCTACATGCTGACACACACACACACACACACGCACACACACACACACACACAGGCTCGCACACACACACACACACACACACACACACATACGCACACACACACACAAACCTGTGGTGGAATCAATCAGGCCATGCTGACAAATGCACAAAAAAGACACACACACACGCACACACACACACACTCCGGTCTGCGGTGGAATCAATCAGGTCAGGTCTTTATCTTATGGAGGTGTTATTGGCTAATACACTCTTTCCTGAAGTGGCGCGGGGCCTGTGCTGCCATGGTGGCTCTAATCAGAGCAGAGGGAATCACTCTTTTTCTCCCTGAAACATCCTAATGCTCTATTCAATCCACAGGCCCATTTATATGCTAATGTTATATGCTAATGCTAAGGTCTGTCTATGTACAGCTCCCATACAGATGTGTCTTATCAGGTGATTGAGTGTGTGTGAGAGAGATAGGTGTGTGTGTGTGTGTGTGTGTGTGTGTGTGTGTGTGTGAGGGACAGGGAGAGTAGAGAGACATCGCATCTGGTCTGTTTGACAATCATGATGCCTATGGAAGACAACGCAGGAAACAAGTCCAATATACTGTATCAGTGATCTATTTAGGAAGAGACGGGCGACGGAATACCTTCCCATGATGCAACAGCGTCAGAAATGATACAAACCCCAGCCGAAGCTTGTTACCGAAGCCTGCTGCGTTCCTTTGGTATCGGAAACGTCCCGGGTTCGACGCCAAACTCGTCATCTATACGTCACCAGAACTCGGGATTTCTGCCATTTTACTCGGGATAGTAAATCTACCCCGACTTCATCAACGTCAGCTGCTGACGTCAATCAAAATGGCTGCTACGCGCATCAACAATAAGAGAAAGCTGTAAGAGACTGTTTATTAGCGCTTCTGTCTTATTCGTGTCTCATTAAATCAGTCGTACACACAGTACTGTCCAACTTCTATCAGTGCACAATGTTGCTAAGTTCGTATGCGTAAAATAGCATAGGTCGTTGTTATCAACTGGTATTGCTAACAATGGCTAACTTGGCTAACTTAGTTAGAAGTACAAAGATGGGGTGAAAGTGGGTTTTGCCGTTTTGTGTCTGGAATTCATTCACCTGGGATACGACGTCATCCCGGGCGCCAAATCTGGAGCTCTGATAAAAAAAGGAACGCAGCGCTAGTGCTCATAGTCGATGAGGCTCCCATAAGAGCTAGCATGCTCTATTTTGAAGGAGTTGTGCCATGTGTGGGCGATTTTGATAAATCTATGTATTCAATTCAACGCTAAGATGAACCTAAGTCTGTTCCAGGTGACCAGAATCACCCCGCCCCGCCCCCGCCGCCCCGGCGATAGAAACGAACGATCAGAGAGCGGGAAATGAAAAGCCCAGACGTGGAAATCCCCTCCATACCCCCAGGCACATCGCACGCTGTTTATCATGGTATAGTATTATAATTGTTTGTTTTGTTTTTGTTTCGTACGCCTAATGTCCTTTGGAGTTGCA
>NC_140245.1:1822237-1827237 GCF_949987555.1 Borostomias antarcticus
GAGCGCCTTGCTCTTCCTCTCTGGTGTAATTGTGTTGCTGCCCTGCTTCTTCTTCTGTGGTGACTGTGCCTCTGATGAAAAGCCATAATTAAAAGGGCAGCAGTCTCAGAGGTGGAGAAGAGATGGAAGGATTGATGGGAGGAGGAGGAGGAGGAGGAGGGAGGAGGAGGAGGGAGGGGGAGGGGAGGGGGAGGGGCGTAGGAGGAGAAGGAGGAGGAGAGATTATCTACAACAGAACAATCAGACTAAAAACCGTCTCCCGAGTCTCTCCGAGACAAAGGACCCCGCTGCGCTTTTATCTCCTGATGAGAACGTCTTCCAACTCTTGTCTCGCGTAGCTGCCCTTCCAACTGCCTGTCTCTGGCGTGCTCTCTCCGTTTGGCAGCGCACACTCTCCGGCGGACTGCCCTTCCAAGAAAACCCCTGACCACAATCAACCGCACGCCGTCCGAATAAAAAGTCAAGTGCCAGCAGCGCAAAGGTTGCCTGAAGTGTGTGTGTGTCTGTGTGTGTGTACCTGAGTGTTTGTGTGTGCGTGAGTGTGTCTGTGTGAGTGTGTGTGTGTGTGTCTGTGTGAGTGTGTATGAGTGTGTGTCCCAGAGAGAGAGAAGAACTACTTCATCATGTAAATGAGGACTGTGGATACTGATACTGTGTAGGCAGCACACAATGGAAGGACTTGGGTTGGAGCGATAAGGCAGATATATCCCGTTTATAAGCAGACTGAAGGACAGTAGAAAGGGTGTACTGTACTATTTGCAACGCTGGCCTCAATGATACAGTCGGTTCCTGCTGCCAGACAGAGAGGCATTTTTCAAAGGATTTTTCAAGGCTGACCTACAGAGTGTGTTAATCTCAGATCTAGATTCTAGACGACCATTTTTCAGATGTTTTGTACCGAACAAACACACACACACACACACACACACACACACACACAGACGCACACACACAGACACACGGACACACACACACCCCTAATGAGGATAAGAGCTAGTGTGTCCTTGGCTGCAGTATGCTGCTCAAGTGAAAACACATGTTTTAGCATCACTTCATGGACGTGGGTGGGTGGGGGGGGGGGGGGGAGGGGGAATGACCACACGCCGAACAAAGTGGTCCCTGGACAACAGAGAGACGTCTGGGGACCCGTCCACCATGAAAGCACGCCATGAAACAGAACTTCAAATATCAACAGCATATGTTAACGGATATTAGTCATTCCGTCAAACCCTCTTGTGACATGATTTATGTCACTCTGTCACACATGCTCGCTGTGGGAACCTGAAGCCACATGTAGCCTACCGGCTCTTGGCCACACTGCCACCTGCAGCTCACTCTGCATCAGACTGTATGTGTGTGAAGAGGGGTGTGGGTCGGCTGTGGCCCAGCGATTGTAGGGTTGGCGGTTCGAATCCCGGCTCCTCCTGTCCACATGGCGAAGTGTCCTTGGGCAAGACGCGGAACCCCAAATTGCTCCCAGTTGAGCAGGCTAGCGCCTTGCATGGCAGCTGCCGCCATTGGTGTGTGAATGGGTGTGTGAATGGGTGAATGAGAGGCCATTGTAAAGCGCTTTGGATAAAAGCACTATATACAGTGAGTACAGTCCATGAGTATGGTGCACTCTAGTCTGACTCGATGGATGTAGGTTTGTCATTCGTTTATTACTGCCCAATCAGTGGTGCTGATTAATGTGGTCGGCCAATCAGTGGCGATGGGTGATTCTCAAAGACTATGTGAAACAACAACAACGTAGCAACCGCTCCGCTGAAGACGATTGTGATTGGTTTAGAGAAATACAGCATCCCTTCCCCCCATCCCAGAACGGTAATGAGTCCAGACAGAACTTTCTCCAGTACCGGCACAGTGTCAACGAAATGTGGAGATAAGTCTGGCAATGCGAGACTCCAGACAGAACCCTTTTCAGCTCTTAAAGTGCTGCTTGAGACTCTAAATGGTTATTTATTACCTGAAAAGGTTCCTGTATAAAATCTTTTGCACCTGATATGGAACCTTTTTTTCATAGGGTTCTTCTACTGTTAGAAATCCTTTCAGCCAATCTCAAACCTCATAATCCCCCTTTGCCCTACGGGACCAACATTATAATCACAAAACTGGCAGAACTCGGTCTGCGATATCAGACGTCTGTGATAGCAGAAACACTGGGGTCTTTGCACATTCACATTTTTGCATTTAACTACAAGAACCCAGCACCTGGGTTGGGAGGGACGCCCAGGGGTCGTCTTAGTGCAGGCCTGATTAAAAATAGGGAACCATTTCTAAGCACAAAATAACCCTATGAAAAAAAATCCATTATAGAACCTGTATCAGTTGCGAAAGGTTTTACATAGAAAGATGAGAGCCAGTATGAAAACTACTTACTGACAGGCAGTTGAATGGCTGCCTGTGTGAGTCCCGCACCTCTGCCCTCATCTAGAAGAGTGGTTCCTGGAGGTCCTATCTCCCAGGACCCCGCTGGTAGTGTCGGTCGCCCAGCAGATGCCTGCCCAGCCAGACCCCCTGATCCCACAACCCACACTCGCCTCAGCCCTGTCCAAAGTGTTGATTAAGTGCTTCGGAAACCCGCCCTGCCAGTTCACAAACACTGCGCTCTCTGTGGAGTTGGAACCTCAAAAGATAATCTGCCACTCTTTGAGGAGAATGTGAGTTTTGACACCCGAGGAGCTATTAGGAGCTTTTTACTTAGCGCAATGCCCCTTCCCCCGAGTTTCAAACACCAAAAGGAAATAGAATAAAAGCAGTTAAATAAAACAAACATTCAAATGATTGGGGAAACTATCGTGCTACTGATTTTTAATTGCCGCTGAATCACAGTTTATTCTGTTAACACCTCTCTGCTCCCACTACTAACAAGTACGACGCTTAGACGCTTAGAACTGTAAACTGGTAAAGGAAGAAAGAACCAAGGAAAGAAAGAAAGAAAGAACCGACGAAAGAAAGAAAGAAAGAAAGAAAGAAATAAAGAAAGAAAGAAAGAAAGAAAGAAAGAAAGAAAGAAAGAAAGAAAGAAAGAAAGAAAGAAAGAAAGAAAGAAAAACTATCTCCTCACGAGGAAAGACAGTACTGTGGCCTTGAACTCAAGTCCTGTGTTATCTCCTTGCGCCTGCTTAGCGTGGGGAGCGCCGCTCGCTCAGTTTAGCATGTGTGACTGCGCAGGTCCCCGTGGGATCGACAGGCCGCTGCTACAACTCATTATCGTCCCCCCCGTGGCGGCGCGCTCAACCTGACCACCCTCCTAGATCGTTTTTACCCAAAACCGAACGGAACCGCTTGATTGGTCCAGTCGGTTTCTCAAACCGCTTTCTCGCTTAAATTCATCTTTGCATTGAATCCAGCAATCTGTGCTGGTGACGTGACTTCATTACGGTTGGATTATTAGGGCCGGTGGGGGAATTTAATTGGTGTGCGTCAATATTGACTTGTTAGAATCCCTGCCTGTTTGCTTGGGTGGGTTAAGCTGTTTGTTTGTGTGGTGGTGGTGGAGGGATGGTGCGCAGTCTTAAAGGAGTCTACAGGAAACACAGGCTGCACCTGTTGTTCCCGGTGGGGGCTGTGTGGCGGGGTGAACACCTGCTCACAAGCCTGCTGGGCAGCAGGGGTAACAGGGGGAGCATTCACCCTCCCGAAAACTGTCTGCAAATCCCCCCTTCTCTCTCTCTCTCTCTCTCTCTCTCTCTCTCTACGTACCTCTCTCTGCCTCTCTCTCTCTCTCCCTATCACTCCCTCCCAGCCTTGTGACTGCTCTCTCTCTCTATCTCTCTCTCTCTCTCTCGCTGTAATCTCCTCATTCTGTTTCTCCTCCATCGCCTCTCTTGTCACCACACGCAACCGAAGCACGCGGCATCAACGGCGTCTCTGGGAGGCTGTGGAGGAATCCGCCGCTCTGGAAGCTTCTAGACCTTGAGTGTAAAAGGAGGAAGTTGTAAACGATAAATTATACATAACCAGTAAGTCGCTGTTGGCACCAGACGGACCTCCAGTAAGTGAAAGGTTTACTTGCGGCCAATAGGGGCCGTGGCAGGAAGCCGCTTAAAAGAACCTGCATGAGCAGCTTGTAGCACCGCGCTGGATACCAGCATAGAGAGACCAGCAGAGAGAGACGCAGGCAGACTGGGGCTGCGCTCAGAATCGTGTACTTCTATACTATATAGTATGCCAAAAAAAAGTATGTCCCAATACATAGTATGCCACATGCAGTTTGTCAAAAATACCAGGATGTCCTACTACATCTGGTCATATTTTGCAGTATGAAAGCCAGCAGGCTTTTCTGACTATCCTGAACCCCAATCCTGTGCTTGGCGGAGATTCGATCACAGGTGCGACTCGTGCGAGTCATGCCGGAGGCGTTTTGATGAGTCCCAGCTGTGGACGAATGTCGCTTCGTGGACAGCGATGGATGTGGTCAAATTTCAACGTGCAATGTTATGACAAGGTAGTATGCATACGGCGTGCAAGGTACGTACTTTCTAGGGGCAGCTGTTACTACTACATACTTGTAGTAAAAACTAGAAGTATGCAATTCGGAATGCAGCCTGGGGGCTAGTTAGTGTGCCGGAGACAAGCAGAGAGAGAAACCAGCAGACAGAGACACAGACAGACTGGTGGCTCGTTAGCGTGCCAGAGACCAGCAGGGAGCGACACCAGCAGAGAGAGACACCAGCAGGGAGACACCAGCAGAGCGAGACACCAGCAGAGAGAGACACAGACAGACTGGTGGCTCGTTAGCGTGCCAGAGACCAGCAGGGAGCGACACCAGCAGAGAGAGACACAGACAGACTGGTGGCTCGTTAGCGTGCCAGAGACCAGCAGGGAGCGACACCAGCAGGGAGACACCAGCAGAGAGAGAGACTCCAGCAGAGAGAGACACAGACAGACTGGTGGCTCGTTAGCGCGCCGGAGACCAGCAGGGAGAGACGCAGACAGAGCGAGGGTCGGTGTGTTCTGTCTGAGTGGGGGGAACTCGCCTGTCAGTTTGTTCCCTC
>NC_140245.1:1829737-1832237 GCF_949987555.1 Borostomias antarcticus
ACGCACACACACACACACACACACACACACACACACACACACACACACACACACACACACATCAAAAAGACTGCTTGCTCTTTGTTTGGACGGATGCAGATCAAATTCCTGTCGACATGTCGATAACTTTCACATCTGATAAGAACCGGGCATATTCAATTCAGACTTTTATTCCAGACTCACTTGAAAGAGGTCCATATAAAACATTAACAAGGTTAATATTCAAACATTAGTGTGAAGGATAGACCACAGAGCCAAAGGGAGGCATATTGTTGGGAGAATGAATGAGGCTATTAGGCTACATTACATTAGAGTGCGCAAACAATTGGAATGAAATACATGATAGTTATATTATATTATAGTATATTATAGTGGGCAGGGGGTTACGCCCTTTCTGACTACGTCACTTCCGGATCCAGTAGGGACGAGCAGCAGGGTCCCGAGCTAGCTGAGCTAACGTTAGCTAGCCATCAATGACAGACGACTGTCAATACAAATGACTCAGAAGACCCATGTCAAGGCTAGAGAAGGTTCTTCCAGGTTGTGTGCTGTTTTCTTGTATAGGTAGGAACACATCCCCTGGTCTGCAAATCCTTTTTAAATCGGTGAGTTGTCCGGCTGATTGATGTTTTGACACATAGCTATCTCTTAGCATTGATGTCTCTAGCTAGCTAGCCTAGCTAACGTTATTGTACTGAGTATAGCTAGCTTTGCCGTTACAGGAAAAAAAACGATTATGTTTGCGTCCTAGCCACTAGCCAGCCTATTATGGGATGTGACATATAGTCTTAATTAACTAGCTTAGCCAGCTGAATTAACGTTTGCTAGTTAGCCACCTATATAGATGGTTAGCTCTATGTAGCCTAACGTTATATTATATTTTCCGGTTGATTTGAAAATGATAGTAGTCAGCCACATGCTAACGTTATCAGTAGCTATGCTGCTAGCATTTATAAACTAGCATTAGCTTGAGTCGGGGAATCTGACTCTCCCATCACGTAATGCGGTGCTGCTAGCTAGCTAGCATCTTTGTTACCCGGCTAGACAGCCTAGCTGCCTGCACAGTGAGTACCAATGAACATCGCTCACGACGTGGTCGTGCTGTGTTTTATTTTGATGGCAGTTTGTAGCCAACACTGGTACATCACTCAAAAACCAACACCACTCAATGTGTTGATGGGATAGCTACAGTAGCTTGCTAGCTGAAAACAAGACGTCCACATAGCCGCTTGTAACCATCTAGCTAGATGATAGGGTTAGGGTGAGCTCTCTAGATGATAGGGTTAGGGTGAGCTCTCTAGATGATAGGGTTAGGGTGAGCTCTCTAGATGATAGGGCTAGGGTGAGCTCTCTAGATGATAGGGTTAGGGTGAGCTCTCTAGATGATAGGGCTAGGGTGAGCTCTCTAGATGATAGGGTTAGGGTGAGCTCTCTAGATGATAGGGTTAGGGTGAGCTCTCTAGATGATAGGGTTAGGGTGAGCTCTCTAGATGATAGGGTTAGGGTGAGCTCTCTAGATGATAGGGTTAGGGTGAGCTCTCTAGATGATGGGGTTAGGGTGAGCTCTCTAGATGATAGGGCTAGGGTGAGCTCTCTAGATGATAGGGTTAGGGTGAGCTCTCTAGATGATAGGGTTAGGGTGAGCTCTCTAGATGATAGGGTTAGGGTGAGCTCTCTAGATGATAGGGTTAGGGTGAGCTCTCTAGATGATAGGGTTAGGGTGAGCTCTCTAGATGATAGGGTGAGGGTGAGCTCTCTAGATGATGGGGTTAGGGTGAGCTTTCTAGATGATAGGGTTAGGGTGGGCTCTCTAGATGATAGGGTTAGGGTGAGCTCTCTAGATGATAGGGTTAGGGTGAGCTTTCTAGATGATAGGGTTAGGGTGAGCTCTCTAGATGATAGGGTTAGGGTGAGCTCTCTAGATGATAGGGCTAGGGTGAGCTCTCTAGATGATAGGGTTAGGGTGAGCTCTCTAGATGATAGGGCTAGGGTGAGCTCTCTAGATGATAGGGTTAGGGTGAGCTCTCTAGATGATAGGGTTAGGGTGAGCTCTCTAGATGATAGGGTTAGGGTGAGCTCTCTAGATGATAGGGTTAGGGTGAGCTCTCTAGATGATGGGGTTAGGGTGAGCTCTCTAGATGATAGGGTTAGGGTGAGCTCTCTAGATGATAGGGTTAGGGTGAGCTCTCTAGATGATGGGGCTAGGGTGAGCTCTCTAGATGATAGGGTTAGGGTGAGCTCTCTAGATGATAGGGTTAGGGTGAGCTCTCTAGATGATAGGGTTAGGGTGAGCTCTCTAGATGATAGGGTTAGGGTGAGCTCTCTAGATGATGGGGCTAGGGTGAGCTCTCTAGATGATAGGGTTAGGGTGAGCTCTCTAGATGATGGGGCTAGGGTGAGCTCTCTAGATGATAGGGTTAGGGTGAGCTCTCTAGATGATGGGGTTAGGGTGAGCTCTCTAGATGATGGGGTTAGGGTGAGCTCTAGATGATAGGGTTAG
>NC_140245.1:1837237-1839737 GCF_949987555.1 Borostomias antarcticus
TGTGTGTGTGTGTGTGTGTGTGTGTGTGTGTGTGTCCTCCCCTCTCTTCTCCTCTTAATATGATCACAGAATGGCCTGATACCATTCGGTTTCCTGGGCTCCTTACCGTGACATTACCTCCTTAACGGATCGCACATCTGCGAGGACCGGCCGGGATTCTTGGTTATATGTTCGCTTTAATGGACTTTTCCCCCGTCCCAGTCATCTGAGATCTGTGTGTGTGTGTGTGTGCGTGTGTGCGTGTGTGCGTGTGTTTGTGTGTGTGTGTGTGTGTGAGATCCACAAGTGGAAGTGACTATGGGCTGAATTGGAACAAGGCCTCGAGCCGTACTGACACATAACAAGCCGCTGTGCAGCCAGTCGAAGGGTTACAGCCGTATGAGGACGTAGCCTTGCTTCGCTGTGATTGGCTGCGGGCAGTAGGCCACGCCCCCTCCATGTTTACTAGTGGTTTACTTGCGAGTCGCGGTTGGATTGGCCGGCCTCTGTGTCAATCCTCTGTATCTCTCCTAGGACACTTTGAACACTATCGACGAGACTGCTAAATGTGAATGAAGTTGGGACGTCGTAGAAGTCGTCTTTTGGCGAACGCCGCGTTTTTTTTTTCTCGTTGATCAGCAGACCTCTCATGGACGTTCGGAGAGAGAGCTCAGTGATTGGTGTTCGCCAGACCATTCAAACGGTCAGATCAGCCGTCGCCTACATCTGATTGGTTAGTGGGTTGGTTTGATTTGAGCTCACCCAATCATCTGGTCATTGTCTGCAGGCTCTGGTGCTTGGTGAAGACATGTTGTATCTAATATACTATTCAGTTTTACTGTAAACAACGACAACAAAAAAAACACTTTTGAAGGGATTATGTAGAATTCACACTCATCTTCACAGCATTCTCTCGTATGGGTTGCTGTCTTGAGGCTGTTGGACCATGTAGTGTGCGCTGTACTGTATGTTGGGTCGTAGATGGCTGCTCCTGGATCAGTCTGGCAGCTTCAGTCTCAGTCTCGAGAGTCCGATCGGCTGCATTTTGGTGATAAAAGGTCCAACGTTGGTCAAACGTTGGTCTAGAGTGCTGTGGCCTTGCGGCGCCAGTACGGTTGCAAAATTCCAGGGACTGTTCACAAACTTCCCAAAATTCACAAATTAACGGGAATTGATTGATTGAACGAACTGGAATCTTATGTGAATTAACGGGAATAAAATTCTGTTTTTCAGTTTATTCCTTTTAATTCACATTCATTCCAATACATTTCCCGTTAATTCCCACAGAAAGTTTGTGAATATTCATGGATATTTTGCAACCCTGGGGGGCCGGTATGGGCCCTGTCCTGGGGGGCCGGTATGAGCCCTGTCCTGGGGGGCTGGTATGGGCCCTGTCCTGGGGGGCCGGTATGGGCCCTGTCCTGGGGGGCTGGTATGGGCCCTGTCCTGGGGGGCTGGTATGGGCCCTGTCCCAGGGTCCTGGGGGGCCGGTATGGGCCCTGTCCTGGGGGCTGGTATGGGCCCTGTCCCAGGGTCCTGGGGGGCCGGTATGGGCCCTGTCCTGGGGGCCGGTATGGGCCCTGTCCTGGGGGCCGGTATGGGCCCTATCCCAGGGTCCTGGGGGCCGGTATGGGCCCCTCTCCCAGCGTCCTGGGGGGCCGGTATGGGCCCTGTCCTGGGGGCCGGTATGGGCCCCTCTCCCAGCGTCCTGGGGGCCTGTCTGTGGCCCCGCTGTACAGTAGCTCTTTTGTGGGTGGCAGAACTATCCGTTTCTGACCCGAGCCATACATGAGCCTCTCACTGTTAGTGTGGTGCAGGTTCCACCACACACACACACACACACACACACACACACAACACACAACACAGACTCAAGTACACACAAATATACAATGCACACATGCATATACAGTACACATACTGTACTTATATGAACAGAACAAGCATGATAAGCAGGTCTTAAGTTCAGCACTATTGTACAAAGCATCCAAAGTGTAGTTAGCGTATAACTATGTAAGTGTTTGTGCGTTTACTTTATCATTATTGTAACTGACTTGGCCGTCCTCATCAGGGCAGCAGCAGGGACACGAGAGTCCCACCCCATCCGCCACCGGCTCTGTGTGCTGTACACCTGGAGTGGGACGCGTGGGCTGGGGGTCACTTACACCCATCCACATGCCCTTAGGTCTGCATAGAGAGAGGCCGGGGTTAGGGGTGAGGCTAGAGCCAGTGGCCGGACCGCCCCCCCCCCCCCCCCCCCCCCCCCCCGTCTGAGGGTAATGTACTGTAATAGTCCTGGTTAAGGTGCTCTGGCCCTGGGGACTTGGTCCTGGGTCCTGTTCAAGGCGTCTTGGTCCTGGGTCTGGGTCCATTTCAAGGCGTCTTGGTTCTGGGACTGGGTCCATTTCAACGCGTCTTGGTTCTGGGTCTGGGTCCATTTCAAGGCGTCTTGGTCCTGGGTCCTTGTCCTGTTCCAAGGTGACCCGGTCCCGGTTCTGACCATGACACTTCTTAGCTGCCA
>NC_140245.1:1847237-1851727 GCF_949987555.1 Borostomias antarcticus
ATTGTAAATAACCTTATAACAGGGCTTATAATGCTAAATACCAAACGACTCCTTTAACATCTTTCACACAACATCATCATATTAGTGTAGTATGAAGTTAGAAGAGGCAGAAGACAGAGTTTTGAAGAGCACCGGTGTTAAGTTAAGTGTTAAGGTTACTCTCACCTCTGAGGTCCGAGTAGTGGCTCTCTTGTCTGTCCTGCCGAGGCCGGACACTGTCCTCCAGGCTGGACGGGCTGGACATCTGAGGGAGAAACTCACAGATGAACTGATTATACCCACTACAGGGACAGTTCTCTATTCTGGACCTTCATGTTCCAATTCTGGACCCTATTCATGGTGTCTAATATTCAGATTGTGATACATTTCACTGGAGAGTTGGAGGAGACTGGTAAGATTAAACCCTGTGCTTCCGTATGAATGAACGGATGCATGTGAATGAATGTTGGTGGTGGTCGGAGGGGCCGTAGGCGCTGATTGGCAGCCACGCTTCTGTCAGTCTGCCCCAGGGCAGCTGTGGCTACAGATGTATCTGACCACCACCGGTATGACTGTGTCTGAATGAATACTGGACTCTGTAAAGCGCTCTGGGTATCATGAAGGGCGCTATATAAATCCAACTTGATTGATTGCTTCCCGTCTCAGAAAAGCATATTTATCGTATGCCCTATTGACTTCCATTGTATCCCAGTGAGAGCCTGCAGAAAAACTGCAGCTGGCTCAATACTGGAACGACCAGGGAAATTATGATCTCTACATGTCAGGTTCATGGTAGACCACGAATAGGGTCTAAGGTCCAAATTAGTGAACATCACCCACCCGTGACTGAATCACGAGCTTTTCGGGTGGCGTAGCGGTAGCTCTTTAAAGCGGTGTTTCTCGGAGGTGGTCATGTGTGTTTTCTAGGCCGGAGTGACGCTGGTTAGAGACTGACAGGAAAGAGTTAAAGAGGGAGGAGAGCCCTGCACCACATGACACAGTGGACGCTCTCTATTGGCCAGTCACACGTAAGCTTAACCCTAACAGCCAAGAATGCAAGTGAATTCTAGAAGTTTCCGTTCATAGAACTGCCAAGCAGACCTGTTGCTAGGGCCCAGTCTTAAAGGGGTAGTTCAGAATTTGGGACATGGAGCATAATTTATGACCCATAATGTTGATTGATGGAGAAGATTTTTAGCTGATTCCATGCTGTCTCTCATTCCAGCGATAAGGCAGTAGAAACAGCTAACATTCAATGAAAACTCACTTGAACACTCACACAGTGCACCCAAATTGAATAAAACAGGAGTGGAGTCTGTTTGGGACTCATTTGTGTTTTTATACCATCATTTCTGAAGTTCAACTATCGTTGAACCCATTTATTTATTCCGACCTATATGACTCTCTGCAAACAGGGAGGCGGAGTGATACGTACTGTAAGTAGCCGGCACTATTGTTGTTGTTGTTGTTGTCACAACAACAACAAGGAACAGAAGAGCGGGCTATTCTCTTATTATCAACACAACACGTTGCAAGGGCCACGTTTGAAAGGGATATGTCTGACTTTGATGAGGAGTCTAGTTTATCTGGTGATCTGTACTTAGTTAGTAGTGTTTATAAGTGAGTTTTATTTGAACTCTAGCCATTTCGGTTAGACTGCGCTAGCATTAGCATGCCGCTAACACCCCAACGAGAGACAGCATGGAATCAGCTGAAAATTTTCAATCAACAACATTATGGGTAAGTCATGAATGAGGCCCAAATTCCAAAATTCATCCCCTGCATGAGGGGGCACAATTATTATTTTGTTGATACGATGTGCTATTGTATTTGTGCAGCACTGGGGCATGCTATTTATTGTGAGCTCTCTCGTTCTCCCTCCGATTCAGTAAAGTTGAAGGCGGCGTGTCTGTGTTGAATCTTCTCAAGCTGAATAAGCTGAGCCTTGCGTTTATGCAACATCGATCAGAGAAAACATTTAAAAGTGTTGAAAAGGAGTTTTCACACGTTGCGGCCGATGCCCTCAAAGTTAGGGCGTGCGTAAGCCTGTGAGCTGTGAAATTGCATGTGCAGTAGAGGCTTCATTGGCATCACTTCCTTTTTCAATATGGCGTCGGCCTCCGGCCAGAGACAGGCTGCTGCTCGCATAACGGAGGCCATGGAGAGAGTTCACTGAGGCCTCATGTCCCATAGAGGATGAGGAGGAGCATGGAAGGATGCAAGGATGCAAGGACGCAAGGATGTGAGGAAGTCACATAACAGAAACCATAGTTTCTCTATTTCTTCATTTATTTTATTTTCTCCAATTTTCTTCATTCTATTTCTTCATTTATTTTCTCTCATTTTCTTCATTCTACTGTATTTCTTCATTTATTTTATTTTATCTAATTTTCTTCATTCTATTTCTTCTCTATTTCTCTATTTCTTTCATATTAAAGTTAGCATTTTTTAATTTAACAGAAAGCTACTAGTTAATACAAATGAATTCCCTGTGGGTGCCAGTGGGGGGCGCTAGCACTCTGCTAGCCCTAGCGCAGAGCGGCGTCCATGCCGTCTGGTCAGGTGGAGGTTCAGGTAGCGGGGGTCTCACCGTGTCGGCCTCGGCCTCCGGACCGTTCTCTGGAGAGGAGACGCGGGGGCTACTGTTGGTGCTCTCAACCTGGCCCTGACAACACACACACACACACACACACACACACACACACACACACACACACACACACAGAGCACATCATTCCTTCACATAGTGTACAGTTACAGGTACATGTGGGTTAATTTACACAGTAGTTGGTGTTGATGAACAGAACTGTGTTGAGAAACAAAGAGACAGAGAATGGGAAGGTGAAAGGAAACAGAGAACAGGAGATACAGGCAGACAGACAGGTAGACAGACACGAAGACAGGTGGGCAGACAGACAGGTGGGCAGACAGACAGGTGGGTAGACGGGTAGATAGACAGACAGACAGGTGGATAGACAGACAGGTGGATAGACGGGTAGACAGACAGACAGACAGACAGGTAGACAGACAGACCGATGGGTAGACAGACAGGTGGGTAGACGGGTAGACAGACAGACAGAAAGACAGACAGACAGACAGACAGACAGACAGACAGACAGGTAGACAGGTGGGTACCTGTATGCGTGGACACAAAGACTGCAGGAGCTTATAACACACTTCCCTGTTCCTTAACGAGACAAAAGAGTACTGAGAGAGAGAGAAAGAGAGAGAGAGAGAGAGAGAGGAAGATTAGAATATCTGACAATGACGCAGCAAAACAAACTAATGCTAATAGTCCTGTGTCCACCCATAGCAGGTTGGACAAGACAGCGAAGGCCAGGTACCCAGATAGCAAGCGGATCTGGGCCATATACAGGCCAGATCTGGCCCTTGTGGCTTAGTTCCGGCCCATATATGGCCCAGAATCATTACACATCCGCTTGCTATCTGGGTATGGACCTGGACTGGTAAACGGATGCTCTGTAGGCAAACGCATGCTCTCAGTACTAATGTGAGAGGCCAGTGGGCTTCTGGGTAATCCAGTGGGCTTCTGGGACGGAGGCGGTCCTCACCTTGTCTCCACCGGTGGTGCGGATGGACAGACCGGACAAGGCGGAGTTCTGCTTCTTCGCCTCGCGCACGTCCGACACCTGGATCCACACCTGCAGCACAGCGGCTAGAACTCTGAACACCACGACTCAGCTGAACATCACGGCTCAGCTGAACACCACGCCTCAGCCGAACACCACGACTCAGCTGAACACAGCGCACATAAGACCGACTCTGACCCTGTCTCTCTTCTCTCTCTCTCTCTCTCCCTTTCTGTCTCCCTCTCTTTCTCTCGATTTGTCTGTCTCTCTCCTTTTCTGTCACGCTCTCTCTGTCTCTCTCTCCCGCCCCTCCCCCTCTCTCTCTATCTCTCCCGCTCTCTCTCCATCCCTCTCTCTTTCCTCCCTCTCCATCCCTCTCTCCATCCCTCTCTCTTTCCCCCCTTTCTCCATCCCTCTCTCTTTCCTCCCTCTCCATCCCTCTCTCCATCCCTCTCTCTTCCCCCCTCTCTCCATCTCTCTCCATCCCTCTCTCTTTCCCCCCTCTCTCTCTCTCTTTCCCCCTCTCTCCATTTCTCTCTCCATCTCTCTCTCCATCCCTCTCTTTTTCCCCCCTCTCTCTCTCCTTCTTTCTCTATGTCTCTCTCTCTTACCTTGGTGTCTTTGAGAAGAACTGAGGAGTAGAAACACACGTGGTTCTCAGACACAAAGAGCTTCCCGTGATACGGCACCTCCTTCTGCAGGGCACCGGTGAACGCTGGAACACACACACACACACACACACACACACACACACACACACACACACACACACACACACACACACACACACACACAAGAGTCACATCCTGGAACATGGATCCACAGTTCTGTGTGTTGCTAGTGAAGACAGTAGACAGGTTGTTATCATTTATGAGATGAGTCATGAGATATCACGACAGACAGACAAGCAGGCAGGCAGGC
>NC_140245.1:1856927-1864427 GCF_949987555.1 Borostomias antarcticus
GTGTGCATGTCAGTGTGTTAGGGTCATATTACACCTGCCTCAGTGGTCTCTGAGGAAGGCCCGAGGTCTGGTTGGTTAGCGTTACCAGGGGGACGGGACTATGATGACAGAGTACAGAGAGCTGACCAATCACGTGTGAATTAACCCAACGAGGCTTCAGTTGAGAATAGCCATTGTCATCTTATCAGGTGTCATCTTAACATAACCTCCACCTCCCATCTCTATAATACCGGTACATGCATTATTATTTATTTATATAGTTCATTTTTGTATTTTTAGTCTTGGTCTTGCGTCTTTGCCTATGTTGATCATATTACACCTGTCTTGTCATCTTATCAGTCTTTCTGTATGCATCTACATTACATTTACATTACAGTCATTTAGAAGACGCTTTTATCCAAAGCGACTAACAATAATTGCATTTAACGTAGGAAGAGCCAATGTACTACTACTTGCCAGAACTCACAAGTGCATCTTCTTTCTAAAACAAGTGACTAAGAGCATACTCTAGTGCTGAAGGCAAAGTGCAAGAATCACAATCTAAAGTACAGTGCAATATAATATATATTGATATATATCTACAGTACTAAATCATAACCTCCACCTCCAATCTCTATAATACATGCATTATTATTTATTTATATAGTTTATATATATGTTTGTATTTTGTATTTTTAGTCTTGGTTCCTGCGTCTTTGCCTTTGTTGATTAATTTATGTAGCCATGGTTCCAGAGCGTGCATTTCCCTGAGTGGGTTTTGCAGGTAATTACTTTCTGACGTGGTTCCATCTGAAACTCGTTTCCAGGGAGCTGCTGGTCAACATTGTTGTGTGTTTTGAACCTGTGTCCAACACATTTTGTTCTATTGTATAATATGTGTACTTTTCTGTTTAATCTCACATTACAATCTGACAGACATGTAGATAGACAGTAAAGGTGAGTTCAAGGAAGTTCTCACACACACACGCACACATACACGCGTGCGCACGAACGAACGCACACACACCGAGTTCTCACACACACACACCGAGTTCTCACACACACACACCGAGTTGAGATGCAAATTACAATCATCCCTCACCTGTGTGACAGAGAGTACACACTGTCTCTGCTGCGCTGTAGGCCACGCCCTCCGTCAGCTGGGTACCACAGTCTGGAGGAACGAGGGACTTTAATCTGTGTGTGTGTGTGTGTGTGCGTTTAGGACTGTATAAAAGATACGTCACCCTTGTTGATCCAACTGATTGTAGTATATCAGACTAACGCCTATCAACACCCCAGATAGCAAGCGGATCTGGGCCGTATATGGGCCGGAACTAAGCCACAAGGGCCAGGTCTGGCCTGTATATGGCCCAGATCCGCTTGCTATCTGGGACGGGTCGGTTTGTCTGAACGTGGTGACCTGGAGAGAACAGGTCTGTTCACTGGACACGTCATGACAGACAAACCAGGATGTAAATGGTAAATAGATTGCCCTTATACAGCGATTTTATCCACAGTGGCCTCTCATTCACACACACCAATGGGAGCAGCTGCCATGCAAGGTGCTAGCCTGCTCATTGGGGTTCAGTGTCTGGCCCAAGGACACATCAACATGTGGACAGGAGGAGGCGGCGGCGGGATTCGAACCACCGACCCTACGATCCGCTCTACCTCCAGAGCCGTAGCTGCCCCATCTGTCCCCATTGTCTGATTGATGTCTGATGCATAACTCTGTTCTAAAGAAAAACCAAAACAAGTTGTACCAAAACAAATAAACGTCTGAAAACCCGAATGTTAAAGGTTACATTTAATAACAAGTTGGCCTCTTGATCCATGACACATGATGGCGCTGTACTGTAGGCTGTGTGCTCTCACCCGCCAGCCATGCCAACGAGTGGGGATTTAGCACCCCCTAGTGGACATAGATATTATAAATCCTTCATCCTGTTGGTGACGCTTCCCTCCTGATGACGCGGTGGCCTCGTTCTGTCCTCCTCTATCTGATACACCTGCCGAACCATTTCACACTTTATAGTTTCATTTCGTTTCCATTTTGTTCCAAAGGTCTCCTCTGGATTCGATGTGATTCACTTCAAGGAGGGGATTGAATGAGATTGAACAAGATGGAATAACAGACACAGGAATCGAATGGATTATTTTGCTGTATATTCAATCATCCATCAGCATTTGATACAAAGTCAACATATAATATCTACAGAGATGAGAGAACAGAAAGAGCCGGTACAGAGTGACGGTTCAGGAGGTGATGGAGTCAGAGAGACCGGCCGTCTTTAGATTCAACCTGTTTTGTAAACGTGTCTTTTATTTGTATTTTTCTTGACAATTGATAATAATGTTTTCGTAAGGAATATAGATAGTCATATTTCCTGTCACACATCATCAAGACGTTATAGGACCACATGTCATCAGAATCATATGATGTCGATATTAAATATAAAGACAGGCTTTGAGGGATATTGTTCATAGCAGGGTGCCCTTTTCTGTCAAAATACACGTGCTACCATATACAATATTACTCTCCTATCATTATGTTCTTCACCAAACTAATAAGTTACTGTGCTCTGATCAGCCTACTCAGAATAGACTTCCACCGATACTCTGAATCTACAGCCCCGCCCCCCCCCCCCCCCCCAAGCTGGACCATACCACTGTTGCTATGACAGGGGTGGGGGTAGTCGGAAGGGCCCACTGTCAACTCAATCTAGGTCTGTCAATAAGTATCTAACTAGGAGGACGTTGTCAGTATAAAACAGCACTCTACACAGAGTGCCTACGATATAGTAAAGCAAATTAAAAAAGCACTAAAAATGACCATTAAAAAACAAAACAAAACAACAATGACAATATCATACAGTAACATTGGCTTGCCAAGTAAACAACATCTCAATGGTTATATCCGTGGTAATATCCCAAATAAAAACAGTAATAAATAAACAAAAAACAAAAAGTAATAACAGTAATAAAATATAATAATAAATATTTAAAAAAATCATATCAATAAATAGTAATTAAATAATTCAAAATAAGTTAGCTAACAAAAACAATAAGGCCCTTTTTTTGATGATCAGAACGACACCCCTCCGCCCTCTCAGAGTTTATAATATTGTGCTCAGGCCACTCTCCAGATAGCAAGCGGATCTGGGCCATATACAGGCCAGATCTGGCCCTGGTGGCTTAGTTCCGGCCCATATATGGCCCAGATCCGCTTGCTATCTGGGTCAGTACTGGACTGCAGAGAACTCCATGATAGACGCTATATATGTACAAAACCAGAGGGTAGTCAAGAGCTCAGGTACAACGAAGCCAAAGTGTGCTCTTCAAATCACGACGGGTCGCGGAGGGCGGGACGGGCGACTATGGTTACACATCAAATCAGGAGAGAGAGAGAGAGGGCGGGGCTTATATCTGGGGAGTCGTGGGGGATCATGGGAGAGGGTTGAAGGAATTAGATTAGGAGGTGTCATCTAGAATATTCTGTACAGTGAGATTGGGGGGGCAGGGGATGGGGGGAGACCTGGAGGTGATGGTGTTGAGTCTGGGGTGGAGAGAGGGGAGGTGATGGTGTTGAGGGGAGGTGATGGTGTTGAGTCTGGGGTGTTGAGAGGGGAGGTGATGGAGTTGAGGGGAGGTGATGGTGTTGAGTCTGGGGTGTTGAGAGGGGAGGTGATGGAGTTGAGGGGAGGTGATGGTGTTGAGTCTGGGGTGTTGAGAGGGGAGGTGATGGTGTTGAGTCCGGGGTGGAGAGAGGGGAGGTGATGGTGTTGAGTCTGGGGTGTTGAGAGGGGAGGTGATGGAGTTGAGGGGAGGTGATGGGGTTGAGTCTGGGGTGGAGAGAGGGGAGGTGATGGTGTTGAGTCTGGGGTGTTGAGAGGGGAGGTGATGGTGTTGAGTCTGGGGTGGAGAGAGGGGAGGTGATGGTGTTGAGTCTGGGGTGTTGAGGGGAGGTGATGGTGTTGAGTCTGGGGTGTTGAGAGGGGAGGTGATGGAGTTGAGGGGAGGTGATGGGGTTGAGTCTGGGGTGTTGAGAGGGGAGGTGAAGGGAGGTGATGGAGTTGAGGGGAGGTGATGGTGTTGAGGGGAGGTGATGGTGTTGAGTCTGGGGTGTTGAGAGGGGAGGTGAAGGGAGGTGATGGTGTTGAGGGGAGGTGATGGTGTTGAGTCCGGGGTGGAGAGAGGGGAGGTGATGGTGTTGAGGGGAGGTGATGGTGTTGAGTCCGGGGTGGAGAGAGGGGAGGTGATGGTGTTGAGTCCGGGGTGGAGAGAGGGGAGGTGATGGTGTTGAGTCCGGGGTGGAGAGAGGACGGGGTTCAGTGAGCTCCATGTCCAGCTCTTAAGGAATGTCATCCAGATTCACCTCACCAGCAGTCAACGTACAACCAGCACTGTATCCAAGTGGGACTCGAACCTACGACCTGCCGTTGGGACCACATTCCAACCGGCTGAGCATACTGAGGTCCCTTCACACAGGAGCTTCACTGTGGACGGCAGAATTCAAGTACATCCGCTAAAGGTAAAGGATCTAAGGTTGCCCCTAAACTCTGATCCCAGGTCAGCTTGACTGTTTTATCAGACGGATGGTTAACATCAGACTGAGAGAAGGCCGAGCTGATCCCAGACCTGCTTCCACTGAGATACGGCGCGACACATTAGCTAGCATAGCATAGTTACACAGGATACTAGCTGGCTAGCAGCACGGATGGCAACAGAAAGGTCAAACAGACAAAGGGAGATGTTCAGTCACGTTTGAAGCCGGGTAAATGGAAATGTGTCTACAGGGGACCTGAGTAGGATCACTCAGTCTGGGAATTAATCGAAATTCAATTCTTTCAAGTCCCCTCGATGACATAATGGCTCCTTTTAAAAATCAGACAAAGAACATCAATGCATTCACCGAACCGACGAACAGGGTTTGGGATGATAAACAGGGAGGTGATGACAGCGTTATAGCGAGCGATCGAGCAAGCCGGGCTGACTGAACACTGACACTCAACACCGATCATCCACTCAGACTAGAATAAAGCCGCCCCTGAGTCCCTGATCCCGAATCAGTTTGGTGTCCTCGTCCCTCAGATGGTGTATAGGTTGGGTTCCGGAGCTTAGCTGATGGTGGATCAGTGGAGTCGGCTGGCGCTGAGGGTTCGGAGTTGTAGTTCGCAGGATGTAAAACCCCTCAAAACCTCCTCCACAAAAACAACATCTCCCATCTGCCCCGGGGACAGATCCGTCTCTCTTGGCACTGCGGGTGGAGGGGGTTCGGCGTCCGTCCAATCAGGACGCCCCCCTTCCCTCGGGTGGGCGGGGCCTAGGGTCAACCGCGGCAGGCAGGAAGCAGAGTAGCACATGACACATGGAAATGTTCCCCGTCGCACACGTTATCCGCCCCCTAGAACAGCAGAACCCCCATAGATAGAAAGGTTACGATAAAAATCCCACGCGGGGTGCAGCAAATATCCAGGCTTCGTAAGAGTTCTCGTTATGCCATACTGTACATACTGTACATACTGTATCAACGTTTTCCTTGCTCACAAGCAGTTTCTACGGGTCACTGGTTGGTATTGGAGATAGCTGACCATCACGAAACACACAGGTATAATAATGTCCTTCCCACTGGAACACTGAGGTAAGAATATGCAGGGATACACACGACTGGTCTCCAACACCGAGGACGGCTTCGGACTGAGCAGCTACGGATGTTTGTTGACATAGTTTTGTTATGGTTCAGTTGTTGCTTGTCTTGTTGTTGTTGTTGTGGTATTTTTCATTTGTCGTTGGAAAACTTCTTCACTGTTTGTTTGTTTTTTTTCTTCCCAGTCTGCATCTCTCTCTCTCTCTCTCTCTTTATCTCTCTCTCCTTCTTAATCTCTCTATCTCTCTCTCTCACCTCGTTCTCCCTCCCTCCCTCTCTCTCCCTCTCTCTCACTCTCTCTTTATCTCTCTCTCCCTCTCTCTCTCTCTCTCTCTCTCTCTCTCTCTCTCCCTCTCTCTCTCTCTCTCTCTCTCTCTCTCTCTCTCTCCTGTCGACTCGTCCTGAGCAGAAAGCCCCCAGAGCAGAAAGATGGAGGGATGTTTCTCTCTTCTCTTTATGTTGCATAGTGGTCGAAGCTGCCCAGGTACTCCAGAGCGGCCTGGTAACAGAACTGATACTCATCCTGAGAGAGAGAGAGAGAGAGAGAGAGAGAGAGAGAGAGGGAGAGAGAGAGAGAGAGAGAGAGGGAGAGAGAGAGAGAGAGAGAGAGAGAGAGTGGGGGCGGGGGAATAAAGAGAGAGAGAGAAAAGAGAGACAGACAGAGAGAAAGAGAGAGAGGGAGAGAGAGAGAAAGAGAAAGGGAGAGAGATAGAAAGAGAGAGAGAGGGGAGGGTAAAGGGAGAGGAGAGAGAGAGGGAGAGGGGAGAGAGAGAGAGAGAGAGGGAGAGAGAGAGAGGAGAGAGAGAGAGAGGGGGCAGGGGAATAAAGAGAGAGACAGAAAAGAGAGACAGACAGAGAGAAAGAGAGAGGGGAGGGTAAAGGGGATGAGAGAGAGAGAGAGAGAGAGAGAGAGAGAGAGAGAGTGGGGGCGGGGGAATAAAGAGAGAGAGAGAAAAGAGAGACAGACAGAGAGAAAGAGAGAGGGGAGGGTAAAGGGAGAGAGAGAGAGAGAGAGAGAGACAGAGAGATAGAGAGAGAGAGAAAGAGGGAGAGAGAGAAAGAGAAAGAGAGAGAGAGAAAGAGAGAGAGGGGGGGGGATAAAGAGGGAGAGAGAGGAGAGAAGAAGAGAGAGCATCATCCATCAGGATTATCCCATCATGGAGACAGACGGGCCGGTCGACCACCGCGCCGGTCAGCCGTTCGCTAACACACCCCCGAGCACACACACACACACACACACACACACACACACCTCGGTCTGCACCATGGCCGGCCGCTGGGTCCGCAGCATCTTGACCGTCTGGAAGATGTCCACCGCGCCCTCGTAGCGCATCCTCTCCAGCACGATGCTCAGCGTGATGAACACGCCGGTCCGGCCCACGCCCGCGCTGGAAAATCACATCAATCAAAGCTTTATTTGGAAAGCGCATTTCATACACAGAGGCAACACAATGCGCTTTACAGAGACCAATGGGGAGGTGGGCATACGACCCACTCTCTACATATTCCAGAGGGAAGCAAAAAAAACAGTTTCCCTCAGGGGCCAGATAAGTGAGCTGTAAAAGTTCTTCCCTGACCCCTCTCAATGAGACGATGTAGCAAGCTCCAGGAGTATGTTTGTCTACCGGCTAAGAACATGTATAGAGCAATAAATTACATTAAATTACATTTTCAGAGCAAAAAAAAAAAAAGCGCTAGACGCACACACACACACACACACACACACACACACACACACACACAATCATACAATCTTGCTGCTCTTGCTCCTTCACTTTAACATTACATTATATTACATTAGATAACATTACAGTCATTCAGCAGATTTTATCCAAAGCAACTTACAATAATTGCATTTAACTTAGGAGGTC
>NC_140245.1:1871927-1876927 GCF_949987555.1 Borostomias antarcticus
GACCCGTGAGAGTTCCTTCGCTGTTAGACTACCTAAGCTACGCTAACGACGTTACTGCATGCTGCAGATCTCTCTATGGGTCTGGGACGCTTCATGCTAAAATCTGCTGCTCAAATCCTGGCGGATCATTGGTTTCTCTGGAATCCCGGCGACACCAATCAGACCAATCAGTAATGACTTTCGAAATTCAGGCTCTCCCACCCAACCTGGCCCCGCCCATCTAACCCGGACTAGCGTCTCTCATTCGCTGCTACGACCTATCACTCTTTCAGTTTTGACCCGTCGATACGCCCTCAGAACACCAGCTCGGGCGACGAAGTGGCTCAGACTCTATTATGTAGCATGCGGAGCGTAGCGATTCAACGTAATATCTGAGTCTGGAGAGACTAGAGAGAGAGACTAGAGAGACTAGAGATAGAGAGACACTAGAGAGAGAGAGTAGAGAGAGAGAGACTAGAGAGAGAGACTAGAGAGAGAAAGACTAGAGAGAGAGAGAGACGAGAGAGAAAGACTAGAGAGAGAGACTAGAGAGAGAGACTAGAGATAGAGACTAGAGAGAGAGACTAGAGAGAGAGAGACTAGAGAGAGAGAGACTAGAGATAGAGACTAGAGAGAGAGACTAGAGAGAGAGAGACTAGAGAGAGAGACTAGAGAGAGACTAGAGAGACTAGAGAGAGAAAGACACTAGAGAGAGAGACTAGAGAGAGAAAGACTAGAGAGAGAGACTAGAGAGAGAGACTAGAGAGAGAGAGACTAGAGAGAGAGACTAGAGAGAGAGAGACTAGAGAGAGACTAGAAAGAGAGAGACTAGAGAGAGAGAGACTAGAGAGAGAGAGACTAGAGAGAGACTAGAAAGAGAGAGACTAGAGAGAGAGACTAGAGAGAGAGAGAGACTAGAGAGAGACACTAGAGAGAGAGAGACTAGAGAGAGAGAGACTAGAGAGAGAGACGAGAGAGAGAGAGACTAGAGAGAGAGACTAGAGAGAGAGAGACTAGAGAGAGACTAGAGAGAGAGACTAGAGAGAGAGAGACAAGAGAGAGACTAGAGAGAGACTAGAGAGAGAGAGAGACTAGAGAGAGACTAGAGAGAGAGAGAGACGAGAGAGAGAGAGACTAGAGAGAGAGAGACTAGAGAGAGACTAGAGAGAGAGAGAGACTAACCAACCAGTAGCTTCTCCTTCGGCTACACGGTGAGTGACATCTACCTCGTCTCCAGGCTGGACTCCTTCCAGGAGGGGGAAGTCCAGCTCAAAGCTGCTGCTGACCTACTTTCAGGCAGCTGTATGTGGGACACAGGACCAGGGAAGTCCTGAAGGACCCCAGACGCCCCGGACCCTAGTCTCGCGACGCCAGGCTTTCGAGATCTCCGCCTCCGAAGGTCTGGAGACATCTCCGGCGCGAGAACAGCGCCGAGAACCGACGCTAGCAATCAGAGCCTCTCCCTATATCTCTAGTAGGGTGAAAGACTTAATGCCTTAACAGAACCCAGATAGCAAGCGGATGTGTAATGATTCTGGGCCATATATGGGCCGGAACTAAGCCACAAGGGCCAGATCTGGCCTGTATATGGCCCAGATCCGCTTGCTATCTGGGAAATGATGTCGTCCAAGAGAGAATCAAAACAAAACGTTTACTAGGAAGGACCGCCCTAAAGACCGCCCTAAAGACTCAAATTGTCTCCACCCACTTTTAGCGCACAAACCCGGACGAACGTGTTCAGTCTCTAGCTGAGCGCAGCGTTTAGAGACTGACCCGTGAGTCTCTCTGGACAACAGTCTCTTCTCTGTGCTCAGGTCAGGGAGGGGAGGTACTGTACCACACATTCAGAACCAGCTCAGAGAGACGGTACCGCACACTCAGAACCAGCTCAGAGAGACGGTACCGCACACTCAGAACCAGCTCAGAGAGACAGTACCACACACTCAGAACCAGCTCAGAGAGACGGTACCACACATTCAGAACCAGCTCAGAGAGACGGTACCACACACTCAGAACCAGCTCAGAGAGACGGTACCGCACACTCAGAACCAGCTCAGAGAGACGGTACCACACACTCAGAACCAGCTCAGAGAGACGGTACCACACACTCAGAACCAGCTCAGAGAGACGGTACCGCACACTCAGAACCAGCTCAGAGAGACGGTACCACACACTCAGAACCAGCTCAGAGAGACGGTACCACACACTCAGAACCAGCTCAGAGACGGTACCACACACTCAGAACCAGCTCAGAGAGACGGTACCACACACTCAGAACCAGCTCAGAGAGACGGTACCACACACTCAGAACCAGCTCAGAGACGGTACCACACACTCAGAACCAGCTCAGAGAGACGGTACCACACACTCAGAACCAGCTCAGAGAGACGGTACCACACACTCAGAACCAGCCCAGAGAGACGGTACCACACACTCAGAACCAGCTCAGAGAGACGGTACCACACATTCAGAACCAGCTCAGAGAGACGGTACCACACACTCAGAACCAGCCCAGAGAGACGGTACCACACACTCAGAACCAGCTCAGAGAGACGGTACCGCATACTCAGAACCAGCTCAGAGAGACGGTACCACACACTCAGAACCAGCTCAGAGAGACTGGACCGCACACTCAGAACCAGCTCAGAGAGACGGTACCACACACTCAGAACCAGCTCAGAGAGACTCACAACGAGCTTCTTCCCTCAGACCATCATCCTGAATGAAGAGACGGCCTGTTGAAACTCAGAAGCTACACTCAGCACAACTGCACTTTATTTATAGAACATACAGTATATATCAAATCAAATCAAATCAAACTTTATTTGTATAGCGCATTTCATACGCAGAGGCAACACAATGTGCTTTACAGAGAACAAGGGAGGTGGGCAGACGTCCCACCCCTACATATTCCAGAGGGAAGCAAAAATAACATAAATAACATTATGTGTTAGCTATCCCTGTAGTCTTTAATATGATATTTAAGTGAATCATATAAGAAAGCACAGTAAGCACTAAGCAGCACAGGCTCGTAGAGAACGCTGAGAATGTAGAGAGGAATATCTACATTGTGCACTTATATACCGTATACACACGCCGGCCCGCTGTTTGGGGGGAGGGGTGGCGTGGGTGGGGGGGGGGGGGGGAGACTGGGCAGTGTCCCTTCCCCCCCCGAAAAAAAGACTGGCACGTTAGAATGCATCATTAACTCCTCTCCTCTCCTCCTCTCTCCTCCTCTCTCCTCCCGACACAAGTGACAGCTGAGGTTTCAATTCGTATCCGTCCCAATTATTTCCGCATCATCAACGAGATCGCGAGCGCAAAGTGCTGATTGGGCATGACGGCGAGGTAATAGACAGTCAATGGGGGGACATTTGATTGGAGGAGGAGGAGGGGAAACGGCAAAAACTGCTGACAGGAGTAATGGAGTGTATGAATAGAGGGAATACTATAGAAATCAAGTGTGTGTGTGTGTGTGTGTGTGTGTGTGCGTGCTCACTTTGTGAAGAGAGAATGCGCGGATGCAGAAGGGGGCTCCATGGTGTGTGTGTGTACATGTGTGGGTGTGTGCGTGTGTGCGGGTGTGTGTGTGCGTGTGTGTGTGTGGGAGTGTGTATGTGTGCGTGTGTGTGTGCGTGTGTGTGTGTGTGTGTGTGTGTGCGCTCACCTTGTGCAGGGAGAAGGTGCGCACGCAGAAGGTGGCCAGCTCCATGGAGTGTGTGTGTGTGTGTGTGTGTGTGTGTGTGTGTGTGTGTGTGTGTGAGTGTGTGTGTGTGTGTGTGTGTGTGTGAGTGTGTGTGAGTGTGTGTGTGTGTGTGTGTGTGTGTGTGTGTGTGCGTGTGTGCGGGTGCGTGTGTGCGGGTGTGTGTGTGCGTGTGTGTGTGTGTGTGTGTGTGTGTGCTCACCTTGTGCAGGGAGAAGGTGCGCACGCAGAAGGTGGCCAGCTCCATGGTGTCCAGCAGGGTGACCTGCGTCATCCCGTACGTCTCGGTGCCTCGGCTCGGCCAGTACTGGTCACACTTGATCTGCAGGAACACCACCATCATCATCATCTTCATCATCTTCACCTTCATCATCATCACCATCATCACCTTCATCTTCATCATCATCATCATCATCATCATCATCATCTTCACCATCGTCATCATCATCATCTTCATCATCTTCATCATCATCATCATCATCACCATCATCATCATCATCTTCATCATCATCACCATCATCACCATCATCTTCATCATCATCATCACCATCACCATCACCATCACCATCATCATCATCATCAATCATCAGCTTTCTCATGAATACATTAATAACTGCACACTGATATTGTGGTTCCATCTACAGTAGTTCCAGCGTGTTTATTTCCTGTTTCAGACAGAATTTAGACCCAGGGCTGTTTAGACCAGGTCTAGGTGTTTAGACCAGGTCTAGGTGTTTAGACCAGGTCTGGACTGTTTAGACCAGGTCTAGAGTGCTTAGACCCAGGTCTGGACTGTTTAGACCAGGTCTAGAGTGCTTAGACCCAGGTCTGGACTGTTTGGAACCAGGTCTAGAGTGCTTAGACCCATGTCTGGACTGTTTAGACCAGGTCTAGAGTGCTTAGACCCAGGTCTGGACTGTTTAGACCAGGTCTGGACTGTTTAGACCAGGTCTAGGTGTTTAGACCCAGGTCTGGACTGTTTAGACCAGGTCTGGACTGTTTAGACCAGGTCTAGGTGTTTAGACCCAGGTCTGGACTGTTTAGACCAGGTCTGGACTGTTTAGACCAGGTCTAGGTGTTTAGACCCAGGTCTGGACTGTTTAGACCAGGTCTAGAGAGCTTAGACCCAGGGCTAGAGTGCTTAGACCCAGGGCTAGGTGTTTAAAACTGTTTTGCAATGGGAACCAATCAGGGGCTAGGTTCTAGTGGGGGGAAAGGGGCAGAACAGCAGTCAGAACACAATGCCTGATTGGTCCGGTCAAAACGTAATCTGAGTCAAATCGTTTGAGATAGGCGGAAGTCCAGACTGATCTGCAGA
>NC_140245.1:1886927-1889427 GCF_949987555.1 Borostomias antarcticus
CTTGTTCTTCTTGGTGGGGGTTAGGTGTTGTGTTCTCCCCCCCAGGCTCGGGGCCGAGGGCGAGAGGGGGTTCGGGCGCCGCTGCCAAGCGGACTCGGCGGGTTACTCAGGGTAACGCCACGCCCACTCAGGCTGTTCTCACCAGAAGAGCATCTTTCTCTGCGTTGGGTAACCAAGCGACCGTGCTCTCCCGCTCTTTAATCACACACGTTTTTTGGGCTCGCGGCTTGCGGAGAAAAATAGACCAGACGCCGATTCTGGCGCTTTAGCGTCCAGTCTGAGCACGCCGTCAAGGTCAGGGTTGTGTGAATGTGATGAGAGTGGTTAGGGTCAGTGCTAGGGTTGGGGTTAGGGGTCAGTGTTGTGTGTATGAGATGAGAGTGGTAAGGGTCAGTGTTAGGGTCAGCATTGTGTGTATGAAAGGAGAGTGGTTAGGGTCAGTGTTGGGGTCAATGTTAGGGTCAGGGGTCAGCATTGTGTGTATGATATGAGAGTGGTTAGGGTCAGTGTTAGGGTCAGGGCTGGGGTCAGGGGTCAGCATTGTGTGTATGAGAGGAGAGTGGTTAGGGTCAGTGTTAGGGTTGGGGTCAGGGGTCAGCATTGTGTGTATGAGAGGAGAGTGGTTAGGGTCAGTGTTGGGGTCAGGGCTGGGGTCAGGGGTCAGCGTTGTGTGTATGAGAGGAGAATGGTTGGGGTCAGTGTTGGGGTCAGTGTTAGGGTCAGGGGTCAGTGTTGTGTGTATGAGAGGAGAGTGGTTAGGGTTAGGGTTAGGGTTAGGGCTGGGGTCAGGGGTCAGCGTTGTGTGTATGAGAGGAGAATGGTTGGGGTCAGTGTTGGGGTCAGTGTTAGGGTCAGGGGTCAGTGTTGTGTGTATGAGAGGAGAGTGGTTAGGGTTAGGGTTAGGGTTAGGGCTGGGGTCAGGGGTCAGCGTTGTGTGTATGAGAGGAGAATGGTTGGGGTCAGTGTTGGGGTCAGTGTTAGGGTCAGGGGTCAGTGTTGTGTGTATGATAGGAGAGTGGTTAGGGTCAGTGTTGGGGTCAGTGTTAGGGTCAGGGGTCAGTGTTGTGTGTATGAGAGGAGAGTGGTTAGGGTCAGTGTTGGGGTCAGTGTTAGGGTCAGGGGTCAGTGTTGTGTGTGTGTTCTGACCTCCTCCAGGTCCATCTCGTCTGGACTCTTCAGGTGTCTGATGACCCCCCGGGCTCTTCTGAGAGGAACCACCACCACATACACGTTCCTGCACACACACACACACACACACACACACACACACACACACACACACACACACATACACACACACACATACACACACACACACGCACACACACACACACACACACGCGAACACACACACAAAACAAACATTGTTACCACAATGACCTCTCTCGCAATCTTCCGCATTGACATCAGTATAGCTTATAACAGTTCATACAAACTTAATAACAGCGCATAACAGGTAATAACAGCTCATGGCAGTTTAGAACAGCAGGTAATAACAGCTCATAACAGGTAATACATTAACAGCTCATGGCAGTTTATAACAGTTGGTAATAACAGCTCATAACAGGTAATACATTAACAGCTCATGACACTTTATAACAGCTGGTAATAACAGCTCAAAATAACAGCTCATGACAGTGTATAACAGCTGGTAATAACATCTCATAATAATAGCTCATGACAGTATATAACAGCTGGTAATAACATCTCTTAATAACAGCTCATGGCAGTTTATAACAGCTGGTAATAACATCTCATGACAGTGTAAAACAGCTGGTAATAACAGCTCATGACAGTGTATAACAGCTGGTAATAACATCTCATAATAATAGCTCATAACAGTGTATAACAGCTGGTAATAACATCTCATAATAACAGCTCATGACAGTGTATAACAGCTGGTAATAACATCTCATAATAATAGCTCATAACAGTGTATAACAGCTGGTAATAACATCTCATAATAACAGCTCATGACAGTTTATAACAGCTGGTAATAACATCTCATGACAGTGATTAACAGCTGGTAATAACATCTCATAATAACAGCTCATGACAGTTTATAACAGCTGGTAATAACATCTCATAATAACAGCTCATAACAGTGTATAACAGCTGGTAATAACATCTCTTAATAACAGCTCATGACAGTGTATAACAGCTGGTAATAACATATCATAACAGTGTATAACAGCTGGTAATAACATCTCTTAGGAGGCGCCTTACTTGACGGGGCTGCGCGTCTCCAGGGAGGGCAGGATGATGGTGACGGTGGTCTCCGTGTCGCGGGTGTGGTCCACCTCCGGGCGGCGGATGATGATTGGCGGGGAGGTCTTGGCGTGGACGCGGTGGCGCAGCCCGCCCATGTTACCCTCGGGGGAGGTGATCTTGAAGTCGTAGCTGGTGTCGGGTTTCAGGTTGGGGATGACGGCCTTCCGCAGGCGAGCGTCCACCTCCATCTTCTGACCGTTGTACTCCACCTGGCCAGAGGGGGGCGGAG
>NC_140245.1:1901927-1904427 GCF_949987555.1 Borostomias antarcticus
CTTTCCTTCCACTACATGTTCTACCCTGTATTACTGCATGAGACAAATAAAACCACCTTGACCTTGACCTTGACCCCCCCCCCCCCCCCCACCCCACACACACACACCTGTCCGTTGGGCTCCTCCGGCTCCTCCCACCGGACCATGGCGGTGTTCTGGGAGATGATGTGCGCCTGGACGTTCCTGGGGGGGCTGGCGGGGGCCTGCTCGCCCGTCCGCGCCTCCACGCGCATGGAGGGCGGCCCCTGGCCGATGCTGTTGTAGGCTGACACCCTCACCTCGTACTCGGTGTTGGGGTACAGCCCCCCGATGCTGTAGCGCGTGGTGGTGATGCTGTCCACCGTCTCGTACTTGCTGTCCGGCGCCTTGGCCCGGTACTGGATGATGTAGTACAGAACCGGGTCTGGGTTACCGGAGTCCCAGGTGATGGTGACGCTGGTGGGCGTGGTCTCCGTCACGATGGGGGTCCCGGGGGGCTTGGGCAGAGCTGACACGCGGAGGGGGGGAGGGATGGAAGGAGGGAGGGATGGAAGGAGGGAGGGAGGGAGGGAGGGAGGGAGGGAGAGAGGGAGGGAGGGAGGGAGGGATGGAAGGAGGGAGGGAGTGATGGATGGATGGATGGATGGATGGATGGAAGGAGGGAGGGAGGGAGGGAGGGAGGGAGGGAGGGAGGGAGGGAGGGATGGAAGGAGGGAGGGAGGGAGGGAGGGAGGGAGGGAGGGAGGGAGGGAGGGAGGGATGGATGGATGGATGGAAGGAGGGAGGGAGGGAGGGAGGGAGGGAGGGAGGGAGGGAGGGAGGGATGGATGGATGGAAGGAGGAAGGGAGGGAGGGAGGGAGGGATGGAAGGAGGGAGGGATGGATGGAAGGAGGGAGGGAGGGAGGGAGGGAGGGAGGGATGGATGGATGGATGGATGGAAGGAGGGAGGGAGAGAGGGAGGGAGGGAGAGAGGGAGTGTAGAGTGTAAATGGAGTTGATGTTATTCTGGACTCATTAGATACGAATCAGTTGACTGTCTAGTTAACAGCTGATGGAGATGTGAGCCATGTCAAGCTCTCTCTAGCTCAGATTAAAGGAGAAGTTCTGTATTTAGCATTATAAGCCCTGCTATAAGGTTAATCATGATCATATACCATCCAAATCAACATTTTGATGAACTGTGCAGTCTTGAGACTCATTGCTCATGTCACAGCTATAGTTTATGTATCTGGATACGCATAGAAAATCCTAAAAAAAAAAAAATCCTTCACTCTTGTTTTCATAGACAGGAAACTCACTGAGTGGTCACGGGTGTGTTCTTGTCATTTAAGTTTACGTTTAAAACATGTTTTAAATGGCCGCGCCTAATCCTGGATGTGCCGTGCGCAAGAGACCAGTTCAGCACCAAGGACAGCGCCCCAGAGGTGAAGAGGCTGCGAGCAGACAGCCCAGCCCCCGTCAGCACCTTGGACAGCGTGGCCAGGTAGCGGACGGCGTGTACAGGCGGTTCCTGGTTGCCCGGGCAACGCTTCTCCCCAGCTGCACTGCATTCCCCGCCAGCCCGGCATGCGCCCAATCAGCTAACGAGCCTGCGCCCAATCAGCTAACGAGCCTGCGCCCAATCAGCTAACGAGCCTGCAAGCAGCTGAAGGGCCGACTGGGGGAAGAGTGGTCTTTGGACTCGGAGTGAGTAGCGTTGCTGCCTGATACTCTCCTCTCCTTCTTGATCCTGTTAGTAACGTATGTTTCCCTGTCACCTGTAGGAGCCGGAGCGGAGCCCCTGTGAGTCTGTCTGTGTGTCTGTCTGTCTATCTATCTATCTATCTATCTGTCTGTCTGTCTGTCTGTCTGTCTATCTATCTATCTATCTATCTATCTATCTATCTGTCTGTCTGTCTGTCTGTCTGTCTGTCTATCTATCTATCTATCTATCTATCTATCTATCTATCTATCTATCTGTCTATCTATGTATCTATCTATCTATCTATCTATCTATCTATCTATCTGTCTGTCTATCTATCTATCTATCTATCTATCTATCTATCTATCTCTATCTATCTATCTATCTATCTATCTATCTATCTATCTATCTATCTATCTATCTATCTATCTATCTATCTATCTATCTACAGTATATGTATATATATAGCACAAGGTCAATATACAGAACAACACAGGGAATAGATGAACGATATCATTCAGTCATAGATACATTATTCATGTTTTAAACAGATTTAAAATGTCCTTCCATTCCCTCCGCCCTCAGGATCTCCTCCAGGGAGCGGGGAGGGAGCTGTATTTTATGCAGCTGATTTTGGTGTCAGAACATCAACAGACACCCCTGACCACACGGTGAGGTTCCCATCTTTTTGGAGGATTTTCTACATCTATCGAGATCCATTGTGTGAATTACTTCATAAAGGCTTATAATGCTAAATACCAAACCTCTCCTTTAAACTCTCCCTTACTCAGGGGTCAAGACACAAGATTGAACTATCCCTTACCTCAGGGGTCAGGACC
>NC_140245.1:1909427-1911927 GCF_949987555.1 Borostomias antarcticus
GCAGCTGATTGGGCAGACAGGCAGCCCAACATGCAACACGATCACATGCCAAACACAGCAGGCGTCAATCCAGTAATGCACAGCTCATTCCGTGTCGATCTCTCAGTAGAAAAAGAGCTGTATCACTCCGTCTCGTGATTAAGGCCGATAGTTATTCACACCACACCTTTAAACCCGAGAATAATCCGATTCATCTCGCTGTCCTGCGGAGACAAAAGTGTCTCTCAAGACTGTTCTATTCTATCATTGTTCTACTCGATTTATTACATTCCTCCTTCTCGTCCCCCGTCACGACAGGCCCACGTCTGGCTGGCATTTACCCACAATCCTCCCTCAGCAGGGCTCTCTAATTAAACGGGTCCTCTGCTGCGCGCGCGGGCTGAGCGGCGCCTCGGAGGCGGACGTACCGTAGGGATCTGTCACATCCGCTGCCAGTCAGACGGACGGCGACGCGACGCTGGTGTTGAATATAGACCGCGCCGCCGTAGCAACTGCAGGCTATTTTAAAAACAGGCAGCCATCCACGGGAGCACGCGACGGCGAGCACGCGAGCGACTATTCTAGACCGGGAACGCGGGGGGTCTACGACGACTGCTGCGCTCGGGGGGAGGAGGGGGGTTGAGACGGGTGAGTAATACCTGTGATGACTGAACCAGACACCCCCCCCCCCCCCTGCCTCACGCGGGGCGCCAGAACAAGATGTCACCCCCACAAAATGTGACCTAGTCCGATTTTGTTACTGGCCGAGGGGTGGATTTGAACCCTGGTCCCCCGGTGACAGATCCCGTTCTAACCCGCTACGCCAACGAAAAACTAGTTGACCTGTGACACAACCGGACGTTATTTATACTGGTGGGGTGAGTTTATTCAACTGGAACACAAAGACACGAGGCAACACACACACACACCCACACACACACACACACACACACACACACACGCGAGACGCAACAAGTGCAAAAGCCAGACGCAGACGGTGCGAGCAGCCACGGGACAGCAAGATGCAACGGGCGTCGCCGTAAGTCAACCGATTCGATATCGACACCAAGGCGCGCGCACACAAGGTCAGTCAGCACAGACGTGCAAGGTCTCTCTCTCTCTCTCTCTCTCTCTCTCTCTCTCTCTCCTTCCATGCAAACATAGCCTCTTTTTAATTTCCAATTCCTGGGTCTCCATGACAACAAGAACGTTCCATGCAGAGAACGCTGGTGGGTGGGGTTCGGGAGGGAGGGAGCGAGGGGGGCGGGGGGGGGGGGGGGGGGTGCGCGATAACAAGAGTCCAAGGAGTACAAGGCCCCACAATGCAATAGTCATTATAATGCAGGCTGCAGAAGCGTGGGCGGCCCGCACTCCTAGGCCTGGTCGGAGACTCCCCCTCTCTCTCTGACACAGTCAAGACTTTTCCCCCCTCGCCTCATGGGAAGGTTCATTCAATAGAAATATCTTGTATATTCCAGTGCGGAAACTAGGATTACTTTTTACTCCCGTCTTACAGTCAATGACGGTTTCTGGTTAAAAAATTAAAATAAAAAAATTCAAAAAAAGAGGAGTGGGGGAGGGGCGAAGGAGAAAGGAAAGAGGAAGTGAGCACCAACCTTCTCGTAGTTCTGAGGGATGAAGGGGGTTGAACACAATGACGGGACGAGGGAGGGGGGAGAGAGAGGACGAGGAAACACAGAGAGAATAAAAAAGGCCAGCGCAAAGCCTCGCACTCCTCCGCGCGCGCACACACACACACACACACACACACACACACACAGGAAACATACACATACACGGCCGCACATACACACGCACGGGCACACACACGCGCACACGCACGCACACACACACACACACACACACACTCACACACACGTCTCACAGAACCCCAGAACCCCTTAAACATAAAACCAGTGATTCCTTGATCACGTCTGTGATTCCTGGATCGTGTCTGTGATTCCTGAAGTGTGTCTGTGATTCCTGGATCATATCTGTGATACCTGAAGTGTGTCTGTGATTCCTGAAGTGTGTCTGTGAATCCTGAAGTGTGTCTGGGATTCCTGGATTGTGTCTGTGATTCCTGGATCATATCTGTGATACCTGAAATGTGTCTGTGATTCCTGAATTGTGTCTGTGATTCCTGAATTGTGTCTGTGATTCCTGGATCGTGTCTATGGTTACTGTACCATGTCTGTGATTCCTGGATCATGTCTGTGCTTCCTAGATTGTCTGTGATTCCTGGATCATGTCTGTGATTCCTGGATCATATATGTGATTCCTGAATTGTGTCTCTGATTCCTGGATCATGTCTGTGATTCCTGGATCATGTCTGTGATACCTAGATTGTCTGTGATTCCTGGATAGTGTCTGTGATTATTGGAGCTGCTTATGAAAGATCTCTTCAACTTTATCCAACCAAGCAGTTTTACCAGGGCATGTAATGGAATTCTTGACTGGCAGTAGTGTGTGTGTGTGTGTGTGTGTGTGTGTGTGTGTGTGTGTGTGTGTGTGTGTGTGT
>NC_140245.1:1916927-1919684 GCF_949987555.1 Borostomias antarcticus
AGCAAGTCGGTGATTCCTGGATTGTGTCTGTGATTCCAGGATTGTGTCTGTGATTCCTGGATTGTGCCTGTGATCCCATGATTGTGTCTGTGATTCCAGGATCGTGTCTGTGATTCCAGGATCGTGTCTGTGATTCCTGGATTGTGTCTGTGATTCCTGGATCGTGTATGTGATTCCTGGATCGTGTATGTGATTCCTGGATCGTGCCTGTGATTCCTGGATCGTGCCTGTGATTCCAGGATCGTGTCTGTGATTCCCAGATCGTGACTGTGATTCCTGGATCGTGCCTGTGATTCCTGGACCGTGTCTGTGATCCCATGATCGTGTCTGTGATCCCATGATCGTGTCTGTGATTCCAGGATCGTGTCTGTGATTCCTGGATCGTGCCTGTGATTCCTGGATCGTGTCTGTGATTCCAGGATCGTGTCTGTGATTCCCAGATCGTGACTGTGATTCCTGGATCGTGTCTGTGATTCCTGGATCGTGTCTGTGATTCCCGGATCGTGCCTGTGATTCCCGGATCGTGCCTGTGATTCCTGGACCGTGTCTGTGATCCCATGATCGTGTCTGTGATTCCAGGATCGTGTCTGTGATTCCAGGACCGTGTCTGTGATTCCTGGATCGTGGCTGTGATCCCATGATCGTGTCTGTGATTCCATGATCGTGTCTGCAATTCCTTGATCGTGTCTGTGATTCCATGATCGTGTCTGCGATTCCTTGGTCGTGTCTGTGATTCCAGGATCGTGTCTGTGATTCCAGGAACGTGTCTGTGATTCCTGAATGACAGAGACCTGGATTCCTCCTAGAGATGGAGAATGTTCTTTCTCGGTTAGCTACATCCCCTGTGGCTTCAGGCCCTGCCGACTGTCATCACAGCTTACCCTCGCCCCATCATGTTTGAGGACATCTACCGCAACGTGTGAAAACCCCTTTTCAACACCTAGAAACGTTTTCTCCCCGAGCATCGAGGATGTTGCGCAAACGCAAGGCTGAGCTTAGTTCAAGGATGAATCCAAGGACATTTTGATGAGAAGATTCAACACTCAGGAACGTCGTCTTCAACTCCACTGAGATGGAGGGAGAGAGAGAGAGCTCCATTCAGATGAAGATCAGATTGTGTGCGTGTGTGTGTGTGTGTGTGTGTGTGTGTCTGTTAGCCACTGCGTACTTCTGAGGTTCCAGTTGCGTTTGCATCATCGTCCGTCGTGATGCTTTTTTCAGCGCTGGCGTCTTGTGCGTAACATTACTGTGCACGTCTGTGATTGAAAAAAGTAGCTATTTCGCCTCGTGACCCCAATTGAGGCCTTCGAAAAGTCTTGAGACCCGATGCGATGTTTCGGGTCAATACTGGGTCTTTGGCAGCGGTCCAAGAGGACCTGGCGGATGGCCCATCTTTGGTTAACACTGCTGCGTGGTGCTGATCCAGTCATCGTGGGTCTGTGTTGATCCGGTCATCGTGGGTCTGTGTTGATCCAGTCATTGTGAGTCTGTGTTGATCCAGTCATCGTGGGTCTGTGTTGATTCAGTCATCGTGGGTCTGTGTTGATCTGGTCTGTGTTGATTCAGTCATCGTGGGTCTGTGTTGAGCCAGTCATTGTGGGTCTGTGTTGATCTGGTCTGTGTTGATTCAGTCATCGTGGGTCTGTGTTGATCCAGTCATCGTGGGTCTGTGTTGATCTGGTCTGTGTTGATTCAGTCATTGTGGGTCTGTGTTGATCCGGTCTGTGTTGATTCAGTTATCGTGGGTCTGTGTTGATTCAGTCATTGTGGGTCTGTGTTGATTCAGTCATTGTGGGTCTGAGCTGAGCCGGGGCGTCTGTAGCTCAGGAGAGCGGGTTGTCCAGTGATCGTAGGGTCGGCGGTTCGAATCCCGCCTCCTCCTGTCCACATATCGAAGTGTCCTCGGGCAAGACACTGAATCCCAAATTGCTCCTAACGAGCAGGCTAGCGCCTTGCATGGAAGCTGCCGCCATTGGTGGGTGAATGAGAGGCCTTCATTGTAAAGCACTTTGGATGAAAGTGCTATATAAGTGCAGTCCATTTACAGCACCATACTGGACCAACAGTACAGTTGACCGAGGACAGAACGAAACGGCTGTTCGGTGCTTAACGCTCGTAGACGAGATGATTCATTTTATTTCTGTAGGAAAATAGAGAAAAGATTGCTTCCTTCCATTTCCACTTAGAAGGTAGTTCTGCTGTGAACAGGGAGCCCTGCCCTGCTCGCTAGCATGGCTCTGACATGTTAGCTCGTTGGCGTCGATGTGAGACTTTATTTATTGATCACCGGGATGGTAGATGTGTTTGAAACGTGAAAACATGACGCGGGATCAGGCAGAACCATCGAACGCTCGCTGGATGAACACCCAGACGAGAGGGGCGGCTGAGCACTGAACAGTCCAACAAAGACAAGCACTGCTCCTGGGAGATTACAGATGCTATCTCACCTCTTCTTCTCTCTCTCCCTCCCTCCCTCCCTCCATCTCTCTCTCTCCATCTCTCTCTCCCTCCCTCTCCTCCCTCTCTCTCTCCTTCGCTCTCCCCCCTCTCTCTCTCTCTCCCTCTCTCTCTCTTCCCCCCTCTCGCTATCTCTCTCCCTCCCTCTTTCCCTCTCTCTCTGCCTCCTTCTGCCTCTCTCCCTCTCTCTCTCCTTCCCTCTCTCTCTCCCTCCCTCTCTCTCTGCCTCTCTCTCCCTCCCTCCATCTCTATCTATCTCCTTCCCTCTCCCTCCATCTCTCTCTGCCTCCCTCTCCCTCC
>NC_140245.1:1919884-1929884 GCF_949987555.1 Borostomias antarcticus
ATGTTTCTGCGTGGACCGCGGAGAAAGGGGCGGAGTCTGGACGAGGTCGGGTCCGCCCGTTCGCTGGAGAGTAGGCGGGATGATGAAGCCTCAACTCCTCCCCCTCATAGTCCCCGAGGTCACGCTGCCTGGACCCGGACCATTCCAGGGGATGGACCGGGATGTAAAACAAACACACTCAGTCTACAAGCCGTGAGGAGACAGGTTAGGCCTGGGCTACAGGTTAGGCCTGGGCTAGGCTGGGCTAGGCTGGGCTGGGCTAGGCTAGGCTAGGCTAGGCCTCTCTGCAGTAGTACTGTACATTACAACAGTCAGTCCCATGCTAGTTAAGTTGTTGCTCTGTAAGCTAGTGTAGTAGCTTTTGACCTTTGACCCATCAAAAAAAAAGATGTAAGGCTGGTTTTGGCACATTTGGTTATATCACTCTTTGAGATTGGGGGGGCGGGGCTTAAATAATGTTACATTTATTATTAAAACATCTAGGATATCAGGCAGCCAAGCACAAACATACACGGTTCCATTTGTTCAAAGGATGCTTGTTGACGAACCCGCGATAAGAGAGATGTGTAACTAACGAGCTATCCTACTCACTCTTCAGCCTCTCATGCAGTTCCCCCGGCTAATCTGACCTCTGCGCCTCGTCCACGACGCGGCCCGCCTCCGAACAAGCCCCCCGTCCGACCCGTTCGGGCCCCCTGGACAGAGAGAGGCCCCCGCATTCGGGCCCCCCCCGCGCCACGGCGCCCGGAGGCGTCCGCTCTCGTCGAGCGAAAGGAGAGGAGATAAGGAGAGGAAACCAAAAGACAAAGACGGCGTCGAGTCGAGTCGGAAACCGACACTCGGCGTCCAAACAGCCAAAACAGAAACTCAGCACTTTCTCAGAAGTGTCTTTGGATAAACCTAAGGAGGGAGAGAGGGAGGCCCCTGACCGGATCGAGGGCTATCGGGCCTCCCGTTGATAGGATGACCCGCCGTGACCCGGCGCGCGTTTCGGCGGCCGGGTGTTTTTTTATTGCTGTGGTTTTGGTCGGAGACAGCCCGGGGTCGGGTGGGAGGGGCTTGAAGGGGGGTCGTGAGGTGGACTGGGGGGGGGGGGGGGGTCGTGAGGTGGACTAGGGGGGAGGTGGGCGGAGGAGTCCAGGTGGACGGGGCCTACTGCAGGTCAAAGGGAGGGTGAGGGGGTGTGGGGTCAACGTGAGGTGGACTAGGGCGGAGGGGGAGGAGGAGTCCAGATGGGCGGGGCCTACTGCAGGTCAAAGGGAGGGAGAGGGGGTGTGTGTGTGGGGGCGGGGAGGGGGGCGGTGTGTCAGTGCAGCTCGATGAAGGCCTCCATCTCCTCGGAGATCAGTCCCTTGTAGGGCAGCCGGTGTCTCTCGACGGCGCGCGCCGCCAGGCACTGCAGGCTGACGTAGTTGAGCGGCAGCAACGCCGGATGACCGCCGCTCTGCTCGTCCAGCAGCTCGTACGCCGTCCTCCGCCGGGCGTTGGTGGCGTCGAAGTGCGCCCCGGCGCGCACCAGCGCCGCCATGATCTCCGGGCACCCGTTGGCGGCCGCCACGTGCAGCGGCGTGTTGTTGTCGAGGTCGCGCGAGTCAACGTCGGCGCCGCACTCCAGCAGCAGCTGCGCCACGGCATGCGACGGGAAGCGCCCCACCGGATAACGGCCCACCGACGTGGTGTCCTTGTCCACCGCCATGTGGAGCGGCGTGAAGCCGGCGCGCCCCCGCGGGTTGAGCTTGAGCAGCCGGTAGACGGTGCGCTTCTTCTCGTGCTCCTGCTCGGGCGTCACCTCCAGCTTCTCCAGCAGGAAGAGGAGGTGCAGGATGATGGCGAGCGCCTTGGAGAACTGCGGCGCCTCGGGCGGGCTCTCCCGCTGCGCCACCGCCCGCTCCACCTCGCGCACGCTCTTGCCCAGCACGCCCATCAGGTCGCGGAAGGTGACGCGGGTGGCCAGCGTGCCCTTGGCGCGGTCCTGGAGGACAAAGGAGAAGAGCTCGGCGAAGGACAGGAAGCTGGACGCCGTCATCGGGCTGAGGGGGTCCAGGTTGCTCTGCTGCATGTCCAGCGCGTACTTCCACAGGCTGATGCAGCGCTCGAAATTCCCCGAGTCGGCGTAAACGGCGCCGCGGGTAGCGGATGTAGTAGGAGGTGTCCGGGTGGGAGGGGCCTAGGATGCGCTCGCGCACCAGCAGCGCCTGCATGCGCATCTCGTCCGGGTCGGTGATCAGCGCCTCCAGCTCGTCGGCCGTGGTCACCTCGCGGGCGCAGTCGTACGCCGGAACGGGGGGGCCGGCGGCGGGCGGCTTGACCAGCATCCCCGCCTTCTCCCCCGGCTGCCTCAGCTCCATGGCCCGGCGCCAGTAGCGCATGGCGCCCAGGAGGTCGCGCTTCTTGTCCACGAAGGTGGCGCCGAGCAGCTCCAGGGCGTCGACGCGCTCCTCGCGGGACGAACGGGGCTGGTGGGCGAGGTACTCCACGATGTTGGTGTGCCCCGTCACGCTGGCGGCCAGCAGCGGCGTCATCCCGTAACCGTCACGCTCCATGCGCGCGTTGCACTTCAGCAGCATCTTCATGATGTCCAGGCTGCCGGATTCGGCGCAGTCGTGCAACGCCGTGTTGCCCTTCACGCTCTTGCGGTTGACGTCGGCGCCGCGCTCCAGGAGGAACTTGGCGATCTCCTTGTGGCCCTTGTAGCAGGAGATCATCAGGCAGGTGTGACCGTGGCGGTTGGCCACCTCCATGTCGGCGCGGTTCTCCACCAGGAAACGGACGATGTCCAGGTGCCCGTCGAAGCAGGCGGCCCGGAGGGGGGTGGAGTTGGTCAGGGTGGTGTTGTTCACCGAGGCCCCGTGTTGGAGCAGCGTCCGGACCACGGGGAGGTGACCCGCCGCGGAAGCCGCCCACAGCGGAGGGGCCCCTTCAATCGTCTCGCCATCAAAATTGACGGAGCCACCGAGCTCTACGTTGGCTTTACAGTGTTCAAGGAGGTAGTCCACCACCTCTAAGTGTCCGTATCGAGAGGCGACCAGCAGAGGGGTTCCGCCCTGCGTCTTCTCCTCGGCGAGCGCTTCCAACTCCTCGACACTTTTGTTGCTCAGCAACTTCTGGATAAGTTTCAGCTTACCGTCTCTGGCAGCGTTGAACACCGCCGTGGTTATGTCCATGTTTTAATCGTCTTAAGACTCTCTCGCTAGCCATCAAACCCCTAAGATACGTTTTTTTTTTTTAGAAAGGCGAGAAAGAGCTTGTCGTTTTAAAATAAGAACAGACAACTCGACCGTAGCTCGGTTTCGCCCTGGCATTTTGCTGCCATTTTGAGGGCGCCGTCAAGATGGGGTTTGTGTTGTTTGACAGATCTATGTTTACGATTTACCACGAGCATTCTGGGTGGTGTAGTTTCACAGAGGGTCGAGCGAAACGCTTTACCGTCTAATTAGAACTCTAGTTCCCAGTAGACATTGCGGAGGAACTGCGTAGGCATCGGACGGGTGGATCTGGAGCGTGTAGTTGTCAACTGTGCGTCCGCTGCTTCACAGACTAGACTGCGAACGTCATTAGACTACAACTCCCAAGAGCAGTGTAGGCACAAAGAGCTGATGATGATCATCTGGTCAAATATGTTAGGGTTACGTTACGTGGTTTTCAATTTCAGTGTAGCCTATTTATGCAATTGTTGAATTAATTAATTAATTAAATCCGGGTCATTGTGTGTGTGTGTGTGTGTGTGTGTGTGTGTGTGTGTGTGTGTGTGTGTGTGTGTGTGTGTGAGTGTGAGTGAGTGTGTGTGTGTGTGACTGAGAGAAAGAGAGAGAGAAAGAGAAAGAGAGAGAGAGAGAGAGAGGGGTCGAGGGGCAGAGGGAGGGAGTGATACAACTTTGCAGATGACTGGTATTAGATCCATATCTGGCGATATCCCTTTTCACATTCAAACTGTCGTTTCGTAATTTAACCAGGGGGGGGCAGCAAAATGACATGTAGCCTACATCAACACCGGATGTGTGTGCGAATATTCTTTCTTTCTTTCTTTCTTTCTTTCTTTCTTTCTTTCTTTCTTTCTTTCTTTCTTTCTTTCTTTCTTTCTTTCTTTCTTTCTTTCTCTTTCTTTCTTTCTTTCTTTCTTTCTTTCTTTATTATTTTATTTGTAGTAAAAAAAAAAAAAAACCTTTTAATTTAGAGGAGGTTTGTTACTGCTAGTGTGTGTGTGTGTGTGTGTGTGTGTGTGTGTGTGTGCGTGCATGCATGCGTGCGTGCGTGCGTGCGTGCGTGTGTGCACGCCTGTGTGTGTGTGTGTGTGTATCAGGTGCACTGGGGAGTCGTTTCCAATTGATGACCTGAGAGTGAAACAATAGCGTTTCCCTTTGCATCCCTGATCTGCAGAAGTGTGCATAATATAATGAGCAGCCTCCACTACAATAGATATCAATCTACCGCTCCTACAATGTCTTCCTCTTTCTCAGATAGAGGAAGAGAGAGAGAGAGAGAGAGAGAGAGGAAAGGATAGAGAAGAAATAGAGCAAAAATAGCGAGAGAGGTGGAAGATGTATTTTAATTTGAGCGAGCTGAATCAATCTAAACCCGGTCTGTCCCTGCGTGATCTTTCTTTCAGAGATAATAATGAGGAGGAGGGGGATGTAATCCTCTCTGCCCCCCCCTCATAAACCCCGCTATTGGTCTCTTCTGTGGAATAGAAGCTGAGAAGAGAGCAGGGGTTCCAAATTGAAATGGGATTTAGAAAGCACAGAGGGACAATGATGAGCTGCAGGGCTCAAAGCCCAGGAAGTAACACCCTCCCTGTAGAGCTACTGTGCCACCAGCTAAAGCCCAGGAACTGGCAACTCCCCTGGATTCACCGCCTGGTGAAAAACCTAGGAGCCGACATCTTCCACATATTCACCTCCTGGTAAATGACTAATATGGGTGATGACATCAATCAATCAAAGCTTTTATTTGTATAGCGCATTTCATACCCAGAGGCAACACAATGCACTTTACAGAGAACAATGTATGGATGTACATGTATGGAACTGAAAGCCTGGGAACTGACACCTTGCCTAGATACACCAACCGGTAGAGCCTAGGAGCTGACATCTTCCCTAGATTCACCACCTAGAAAAGCCTCATCAGGTCGTCCACAGACGGGCCTCCCATCTTGGTCTCCAGTTGTCCCGGTCCTCCATCCACCTGCCGATCTCATCTGTGGTCTCCACTCCCGTGTCCATATGTCCACAAATGTTTTGGTAGGACGTCCTCGCGACTTTCGTCCGCGCCATGGAGACGGCTGCCATGACACCAGCTTGCTGGCCTGATTACTGTATCTTCCCGAGATTCACCACCTGGTACTGTACAGGAAATGACATCTTCTCTAGATTCACCACCTGGTACCGTACAGGAAATGACATCTTCTCTAGATTCACCACCTGGTACCGTACAGGAAATGACATCTTCTCTAGATTCACCACCTGGTACTGTACAGGAAATGACATCTTCTCTAGATTCACCACCTGGTACTGTACAGGAAATGACCTCTTCTTTAGATTCACCACCTGGTACTGTACAGGAAATGACATCTTCTCTAGATTCACCACCTGGTACTGTACAGGAAATGACATCTTCTTTAGATTCACCACCTGGTACCGTACAGGAAATGACATCTTTAGATTCACCGCCCGGGTACAGCTTAGGAAATGACACCTTCCCCCTGGTCACCGCCTGGTGACGACATGTATGGAACTGGTTTCAGAAGAACCACAGGAGACTGAAATAATGAGACAATCCGTTCAGGTTGATCCTCATGTAGCCATTCCCTCGACCCATTAGCCTCGAAAAACATGACAGAGATCAAGATTCTTTTTTTTTAATTGGCCATTTGGTTGACAACAAGTCGGGCAAACATCAATCATATTCATGTTACATCATTTCGATTAATGCAACAACAAAAAAACTCAAAATATGGCCTGTGCATCTCTCAAACAAGCATCCACACACCACGAACACTGCTGGTGCATGCAAAGGTGGGTGTTTTGAAAGCACAGAATCAACACAAACCCAACCCAGATAGCCAAGCGGATCTGGGCCATATATGGGCCGGAACTAAGCCACAAGGGCCAGATCTGGCCTGTATATGGCCCAGATCCGGCCTGTATATGGCCCAGATCCGCTTGCTATCTGGGAACTGTGAACAGTTATAGAGCCTCACATCTCACTGATACGGAACCCACTGGACTCACGGTACTGACTGCACGTGACGATATTCACCAGGAGGACTGACCGCTCCAGTTTCTCTAACTGTATCTGCAGGCAGCACCAAGTCCAGGTGGAAATACATACAGTAGGGACCAGAGCTGCACTGCTGTCGCCAGTAGGGGGCGCTGTGGTTCGGATAGGTGCAGTAGATCACAAAACGATGATGGCTAATGGGACGGAGCAAGTCTGCGCAGAATGTTTTTGATTGAATTCTAAGCGCAGTCTGTCGTCTGTGCACATTAACTTGAGGACAGTGGATATTTACTGTAGGCGTGAGCAAATCTGTCACCTATCCAGTCTTATCAGATCTGAGGCGGACAGGAGTGTGTGCGTGTGTGTGTGTGTGTGTGTGTGTGTGTGTGTGTGTGTTTGTTTGTATGGGGGCTGCACAATATATTGTTTCAGCATCGTCATTGCAGTGTGTGCGTGTGCAATAGTCTGATCAAAGTACTTTTTTATGACGAGCGATGTCAAGTAAGGCTTATTAACTCAGACACGTCATGCTACTGTACCTGTTTTTTTGAGTTTTCTTTTCTGTTTTTTTGCTGCTTGATACAAAAAGTTAAACAGGTCTCATTTCCCAAGACGAATATACAAGAGAAGTCTGAAATAACAACTGACTCTGATTTACAGGCTCTGCATGCACAGCGACAGCCCATCACCATTTATTCATTATTCAGTCATCTACTGAAAATTCCTGTATTTTTTCATAACGCAATATATATCGCAAAAAAAAGACTGCAATGTCAGTTTTTTTTACAATATCGTGCAGCCCTCTGTGTATACGTGTCATGTGTGTGTGTGTGCCAACGGGCAGTGTGTGTGTGTGCATGTGTGTGTGCCCACGGGCGGTGTGTGTGTTTGTGTGTGTGTATGTGTGTGTGTGTGTGTGTACCCATCGGCAGTGTGTGTGTGTGTGTATGTATGTGTGCTCACAGGCGGTGTGTGTGTGTGTGTGCTCACGGAGTGTGTGTTTGTGTGTGTGTGTGCTCACGGGCAGTGTGTGTGTGCGCCCACGGGCGGTGTGTGTGTGTGTGTGTGTGCGCCCACGGGCGGTGTGTGTGTGTGTGTGCGCGCACACGTCTAGAACCCCGGCAGCAGCTCTCTCAGGAGCACCTCTCTCTGCCCCAGCAAGACGTCTCTCTTCAGGCTTGTCCCCTTGTTCACCACCTTCATCTTCAAGGCCAGGTCCTTCACCTGCGCCTGGGGCAGCGAGTCGAAGAAGAAGTCCTCGTTGAACACCGGGTTCCGGCTGTTCTTCACGATGGTGCTGCGCTGCTTCTGCTGCTTCCCCGGCTTCAGGTAGAGCGACACGCAGCAGTTGATGCTCTTGATGTCGGCCTGGCGCTCGTAGAGGTCCTCGGCCGCCAGGACGCGCACCCTCAGCCGCGCCGCCTCCGCGTCGTAGTGCGTGCTGAGGCGCAGCGTGCCGCCCTTGTGGAGGTTGACGGTGTGCACGCGCTGGGTCAGGTCCGAGGCCCCGCCCCCGGCACCGGCCCCGCCCCCCTTGCGTAGGGTGCGGAAGGCGGGGGAGGGCGGGCAGCGGGGCGGGCGGCGGCGCTGGACGTTGGGGCTGTTGTCCGCCGAACTGCACTCGTCGGTGGAGAGGGAGCTGTGACGCGCCAGGGTGCGCTTGGCACGAGACATCTGGAGGAGAGGGAGAGAGAGGGAGGAGAGGGAGGAGAGGGAGGAGAGAGGGAGGAGAGGGAGGAGAGGGAGGAGAGAGGGAGGAGAGGGAGAAAGAGGGAGGAGAGCGAGAGAGAGAGGAAGGAGAGAGAGAGAGAGGAGAGAGGGGGGAGAGGGAGGAGAGGGAGGAGAGGGAGGAGAGAGAGAGGAGAGAGAGAGGGGGGAGAGGGAGGAGAGAGGGAGGAGAGGGAGGAGAGGGAGGAGAGAGGGAGGAGAGGGAGGAGAGGGAGAGAGAGGGAGAGAGAGGGAGGAGAGCGAGAGAGAGAGGAAGGAGAGAGAGAGAGAGAGAGGAGAGAGAGAGGGGGGAGAGGGAGGAGAGAGGGAGGGAGAGAGGAAGGAGAGATAGAGAGAGGAAGGAGAAGGAGGGAGAGAGAGAGAGGAGAAGGAGGGAGAGAGAGGAAGGAGAGCGAGAGAGAGAGGAAGGAGAGAGAGAGAGAGAGGGAGGGAGAGAGAGAGAGAGAGGGAGGAGAGAGAGAGAGGGGGGAGAGGGAGGGAGAGAGAGAGAAGGAGGGAGGGAGAGAGAGAGGGAGAGGGAGGGAGAGAGAGGGAGAGAGAGGGAGGGAGAGAGAGAGAGGGGGGGAGAGAGAGGGAGAGAGAGGGAGGGAGAGAGAGAGAGAGAGAGAGGGGGGGAGGGAGGGAGAGAGGAAGGAGAGAGAGAAAGAGAGGGAGGAGAGGGAGGGAGAGAGAGGGATGGAGAGAGAGAGAGAGAGAGAGGGGGGAGGGAGGGAGAGAGGAAGGAGAGAGAGAGAGGGGGGGGAGGGTGAAGGAAAAGCCAGATGGGTTTCATTAGTCTGTGTGGAAATGTGGAAATACGCATGATGATGCAGACTGACTGACAGACAGACAGACAGACAGACAGACAGACAGACAGTGAAGAGTCCCTACCTTGGCCAACAGACAGACAGACAGCCAGACAGACAGACAGACAGAGAGTGAGGAGTCCCTACCTTGGCTCACAGACAGACAGACAGGCAGACAGACAGACTGAGTGAGGAGTCCTTACCTTGGCTGACAGACAGAGAGACAGACAGGCAGTGAGGAGTCCTTTCCAACAGACAGACAGGCAGACAGACAGGCAGGCAGACAGACACACACACACACACACAGTGAGGAGTCCTGTCCAACAGACACACACACACACACACACACACACACACACAGTGAGTCCCTACCTTGGCCTGCGTCTCCTGTGCGATGGAGCGCAGCAGGGTGGCGGAGCGCGAGAGGAGGGGGGAGGCGAAGGGGGAGGACTCGGCCGAGGAGCAGGTGTCGCTCTCCCCCCCGCTGAAGTAGCGGTAGGGGTTGATATCGGCGGGCGCCAGGTGGTTCCCCGCTGCCCCCTGGCCGCGCCTCTGGGCGCCCGGCGAGGTGAGCGGGCTGATGGGGTCGCTGTGGAAGAGAGACTCCTTGCGGCGGGTGTGGGGCGACTCCATCAGCGTGGAGAAGCCGTAGGACGTCTGCGCCTTGGGGACGTAGGACAGCGACATGGCCCTCTGGGACAGGGGGTCGGCGTTGGTGTTGGGGTCCCCCCCCCCGTCGCCGCCGCCGTTGCCGTCGCCCCCTGGCCCGGGTTCGTCGGCGCTCTCGATCTGGATGATGTGGCGGTTGGCGGACTTGACCAGGCCGCTCTTGTCCCCGCCGCCGCCGCCCCCCAGGCGTGAGAACAGGCGCGGGCTCCGCGGGGTCTTGCGGGGAGGGGCCTGGGTGCAGATGACGTGGTCGGAGGCGGAGGGGCGCAGGGAGGAGCGGGGGAGGGGCTCCGGGGGGAGCTGCAGAGGCCCCTCCCCCCCCTCGCCCTCATCCTCCTCCAGGGGGCAGCACGTGAGCTTGGGGGGGATGAAGAAGTCGGGGATCTTGTCCGGGGTGAGGACGTTGGTGTAAATGGAGGAGGGCAGCAGCTGCAGGGTTGACCGGCTGTCCGACCCCGACGACGAGGGACGGTTTCGGGGCCGAGAGCCGGCGGAGCCCCGGAGCTTCTCCAGGAGCCACATGTCTTCACGGGGGCCCCCTCACCGGAGCTGCACTGGAGACGCACACACGCGCACACACACACACACACACACATGCAGGC
>NC_140245.1:1934884-1957384 GCF_949987555.1 Borostomias antarcticus
GTGAGGATTTTTTTTGATTTGTTAGATATTTTTTTATATTATTAAATATTTGTTAGATATTTTTAAAATGTTGCCGGTGACGTGGTCATATCAAAAGGGTCAACACCTGCCACCGGCCAAATGCAGGTAAAATTTCCAATTGGCGACTAGATTTGGGAAGGCTATCTGAAAAATATATATACTTGGCCGGTAGATTTTTTCATCTACAGTCCCCTTGGCAGGTGACTCACCGTGAGCCAAAAAGTTCATTTTCACCCCTGACTCTGTAGCTATGTGCAGTTCTGAAACCACGCTGCATGCTTGGGCTAGAGGAGGAACAACTTTTTTGGGGACAAAACACATGTTTCTTTGTTAGCTGGTGCTTACATAGTCCTCTGTAGTTTACTGTAAATCACTCACTTGTAGAAATATGGAAAAACATACACGGTATCAACTTACATTACATTACAGTCATTTAGCAGACACTTTTAATTAAATTAATTAATTAACAACTAACAATAATTGCATTTAACGAAGGAAAAGCCAAAGTACTACTACTTGGCAGAACTCACAAGTGCATCTCCTTTCTAAAACAAGTGACTAAGAGCAGAATCTAGTGCTGAAAGTGCAATATCAAATACAATAGGTGCTTAAGAGGGAGGATCGTTGTAGTACTTCTTGAAGAGATGAGTTTTGTGCCTTCGACGAAAGATGGGCAGCGACTCTGGGAAGTTCGTTCCACCACTGCGGGTTCACGCATTTCATCCTGCACGCGCACGGAGTCATCCTATGGAGTCGTCCTATGGAGTCATCCTATGGAGTCATCCTATGGAGTCGTCCTATGGAGTCGTCCTATGGAGTCGTTCTATGGAGTCGTCCTATGGAGTCGTCCTATGGAGTCATTCTATGGAGTCATCCTATGGAGTCGTCCTATGGAGTCGTCCTCTGGAGTCATCCTATGGAGTCGTCCTATGGAGTCATCCTATGGAGTTGTCCTATGGAGTCGTCCTATGGAGTCGTCCTATGGAGTCATCCTATGGAGTCATCCTCTAGAGTCATCCTATGGAGTCGTCCTATGGAGTCATCCTATGGAGTCGTCCTATGGAGTCGTCCTATGGAGTCGTCCTATGGAGTCATCCTCTAGAGTCATCCTATGGAGTCATCCTATGGATTCTATGGAGTCCTGTGCATCACGCCCGGCTATACGGCATGTGAGTGCGTACCAGAGTATCCATGGCGACGGGTAGGAGGCGAACACCTGCAAATCAGTATGCAACGATGCCTTAGATGAGTGGTCTAATTAGAGAGAGGAGGGGGGGGGGGGGATTGGGGGAGGGGGGTAGTGGTGGGGGGGTGGAGATAGAGGGTAGGGGTGTGGGGGGGGGTCTTATTCTGGAAGAGACAGAGGTGGGGGAGGAGAGGGGGAGAGAGAGAGAAAGATAGAGGAGGGAGAGAGAGGGAGAAAGATAGAGGAGGGAGAGAGAGGGAGGGGAGATGGGGGTAGAGAGGGAGAGAGAGAGAGAGAGAGAGAGAGAGAGAGAGAGAGGTGGGGGAGGAGAGGGGGAGAGAGAGAGACAGATAGAGGAGGGAGAGAGAGGGAAGGGAGATGGGGGAGAGAGGGAGAGAGAGGGAGGGGAGATGGGGGTAGAGAGGGAGAGAGAGAGAGAGAGGTGGGGGAGGAGAGGGGGAGAGAGAGAGACAGATAGAGGAGGGAGAGAGAGGGAGGGGAGATGGGGGTAGAGAGGGAGAGAGAGGGAGGGGAGATGGGGGTAGAGAGGGAGAGAGAGAGAGAGAGAGAGAGAGAGAGGTGGGGGAGGAGAGGGGGAGAGAGAGAGACAGATAGAGGAGGGAGAGAGAGGGAGGGGAGATGGCGGGAGAGAGGGAGAGAGAGAGAGAGAGAGAGAGAGAGAGAGAGAGAGACAGAGAGAGAGAGAGAGAGAGGGAGAGAGAGACAGAGAGAGAGAGAGAGAGAGAGAGAGAGAGAGGCACAAGTGGATGAATTGTTACCTCCACCCTCGGGGAACAGAGCAGATCATGTCTGTAAAATGCAAAATGCCTTCCTGTTGGGCTAATGATCTCAAGCGAGCAGAGATGAGCTCATCTCACACACCTCTGACAGCAGCAGCCTACCTCGTTTGAACCGGATCTCAAAGCGCTTGAGCTGCCACATCTACAACCCAAACGGGAAAGAAAGAACTGCACGTGTCTGCATTGTTCAAGCTGATGAGAAAGCGCTTGACTCATACTACATTGTCCGCGTACTTCATACTAGAACGTTCCTTGTTTTCAGTTTTCCACCTCCAGAGACCGAGAAACAAAAGCGAACACTTCCTACACATAATTAACACACACACACACACACACACCCACACACACACACACACACACACACACACACACACTACTGTGGGCTGTTTGTCACCCACCCTACCTCTAACACATGCATGAACACACACACGCACAGACACACACACACACACACACACACAGACACACATACTGTACATAGGCACACACACACGCACACACACACTCACACGCACATACACACGCATGTGCGGATGTACAGTACACACGTACGCATACACACAGACACACACATATATGCGCATGCACACGCACGCACACACACACACAGACGCACATACACACACATACAAAACACACGCACGCATGCGCGTGCGCACGCACACACACACACATACAAACCATGCGCACCCACCCACACACACAGAAACACACAAACACATACAAAACACACACGCATGCGCGCACACACACACACACACACACATACACACACACACACACATACACACAAACACACAAACACACACACACACACACACATACAAACGATGCACACTCACCCATGCACCCACCCACCCACACACACACACACACGCACGCACACACAAACACACACACACACACATACAAACCATGCGCACTCACCCATGCACCCACCCACCCACCCACACACACACACACACACACACACACACACACACACACACACACACACACACACACACACACACACACACACACACACACACACACTCTGGCCAGTAGAAGAGGAAGGGATATGTTGGTGACGAGGCCCCAGGGTGTTCTAGACTGATCAGAAAGCTCAGGGTCTGTTTAATTGGAGTAAAACTCCAAGAGAGCAACTTTTCTAATGAGGTCTGTTATTAGAGCTTGTCTCCCTGGCGCCCTCCTAAAGAACACATCCTCCTTCTCTGTCTCTCATTCTGGCCTTTCTTCTCTTCCTCTTTTCCAACTTAAGACACTACAGTCGAATAGGATTTTTTTTTTCTTCCTTTAAAGATATCCTCATGAATTTTTACTTGTTTAATCTTCACATCAAGATACATATTTTTTGTATTACACTTTCTCTCCCCAAAAAAGTTTAGGTATGCAAATTAGGCAATAACTCAGTAAATATGTGTATATTTGCATATATTTCGGTACCTACTATCCAAACAAGTCAGGCTTAAAGTTATACTTTTGTTTTGACAATATACTAAAAACGTAAATATTTACAGCTGGGTTTGTGAATACAAGCTTATACTGCATACACCCATAAAAAAAATGTGCCATATTTTTAGACACGAAATGCAACCTAAAATGAAAAGACAACAAGATATTCACAATTCCAGCTGTAAATATTTGCAGAATACATCTGAGAGTCAGTTTGTAAAGTGAATGCACCTGTCCTGGAAGTTGAGATAGCAGGTACCGAGTGACGTCAGGTACTGAAAAAACGTAATTTTAAGAAAATGGCCTATAAAGATAAGCATTATGCATTCATATGCTTATTTCATACCTATATACCATGTACCATTTCTCTGTTAATGTAGTGATAGTATACATGTTATAGTAGAAGAATATCGAAAAATCGTAGTGTCTCCCCTTATTTGAGAATAATAATTTAAAAAAAAATCCCATAGTCTCTGTCTGTCTGTCTGTCTGTCTGTCTGTCTGTCTGTCTATCTATCTATCTATCTATCTATCTATCTATCTACAGTATCAGATGGATTGATCTTAGTTTCATAGTCAAAACTCTCTACCTGCATTTAGACAGGGCTGGGCAGGACAGACAGGGCAGCACACATTGATTGAAGCAGAGACAAACATTCTCATTCATCATTTGTTTTGGCCAGCTGGTAAGGTTGACGTGTTTCGTCTGGAAAGCCTTGGTCAGAGCGTGTCTGTTGGTTTAAGGTGCGGCATCATATAGCAGAGATGGAATAAGTGGTGACAGGTGATGTGTCTTACGCAATACATAGAAATCAGTTAAATTGATCAATCAGTCAAACAGTCCATGAACAGCACGCAAGCCTACAGGTGAACTGAGAACACAGTGGTCATTTAGAGGACACTCAAGTCACATAGAGAAATACGTGTATCCAATCTGTGAAAGTGAAAATGACTACAATCTGTAGGGATTAAAGACAAGAACTTCTCATGAGTAGGATAGGCTGCCTAACCTGAATTAGAAGATTATAAACCCATAATTAATCTAAAGGTACAGTATTTAATTGAGCTGCACGACTGAGTTGTAATAAAGCCTAATCTTAGAGATTAATACAATTATTATTAACTATTAGACTAATTATTAATAATTAATTACTAATTATTATTTATACATAAATGCTATTGATAATAATAATAATTATTATTAATTATTACTAATTATTAGTATTAGATGGATAACCTCGAGCTGTGTCTCTCAAAGCGGGAGGCCTGCCTTAAGGTTATTAAAGACGGGATGACACAAAGTTCCCTCCCTTTTCATTTCAGACAAAACCGAAGTGTTGCTAGTTGGCTCACAGACTTCCAGAAATAATGAGCTGCCAGCTGTTGCCTTAAACCTTGACGTTTTCTCTCTCACTTAAAGCCGTTATTAGAACCTAGGTGTCGTCACTGAAAAAGGATCTCTCATTCTGTCACGGTGAGTATATCAAAAAATATTTCTAGTCTGGCATTTTTCCATCTACAGAATATCACCAAGTTCACAAACAGTTGAGGATGCTGAAAAGCCGGTCAAGGCTTCTATTCACCTTATTCACCTGGCAGCCATATTGGTCAGTCTGGGGTGCGGATGAGGAAGTGCCCGTTGACTTCAATGTTAAAAGTTCGCTGTAAAAACACCACTTCAAGAACCAAAATAGTCAAAATAACAGGCTGAATACACTATTGGGGTTACAAACTCATAATTACCAGACTGTTTTTCACTGCCGTTGTTTTCGCGTTTGGAAATACATGGAGGTGAATGAGCCATAGTTGCATTCAATCCCATGTATTTGTATCTGGTAATGATGGGTTTGTAACCCCAATAGTGTATTCAGCCTGTTATTTTGACTATTTTGGTTCTTGAAGTGGTGTTTTTACAGCGAACTTTTAACATTGAAGTCAACGGGCACTTCCTCATCCGCACCCCAGACTGACCAATATGGCTGCCAGGTGAATAAGGTGAATAGAAGCCTTGACCGGCTTTTCAGCATCCTCAACTGTTTGTGAACTTGGTGATATTCTGTAGATGGAAAAATGCCAGACTATAAATATTTTTTGATATACTCACCGTAATTAATTATTAATAATTAGTCTAATAGTTAATAATAATTGTATTAATCTCTCCTCCCCTACTGCCCTTCCCATGTCCTCCCCTACTGCCCTTCCCATGTCCTCCCCTACTGCCCTTCCCATGTCCTCCCCTACTGCCCTTCCCATGTCCTCCATTCTTCAGATGCCATCTTACAGTAGCGCACATTAACAGAGGGGCATCTGGGTGGGTTATTTCAGTGGATGATTGTAAGGATGTACAAATAATATGTTTACAACATTTGCTGTCTAAGAGGGACGTCCTTGAGTTTGCCCACCGGCTATGGAAAAAAAAAAAAAAACATATTCCAAGCATTCCTCCCATGATGATTGTGATGGGTTTAAAGAAATGCAATAACAACCCCCCCCCCCCCCAATAACAACCCCCCCCCCATCATGGTAATGAGTCCAGCCAGACCTTTCTCCAGTGCTGGCACAGTGGCACAGTGTAAACCAAGTGTGGAGACGGGTCTGGCTTTGAGAGAGCACTGCAATAACAGTTCACGATATCAACAGATTAGATAGAAAGAAAGAAAGAAAGAAAGAAAGAAAGAAAGAAAGAAAGAAAGAAAGAAAGAAAGAAAGAAAGAAAGAAAGAAAAAGAAAGAAAGAAAGAAAGAAAGAAAGAAAAAAAAAAAGAAAGAAAGATAGATAGATAGATAAACAGACAGACAGACAGACAGACAGACAGACAGACAGACAGACAGACAGACAGACAGAAAGACAGACAGACAGACAGACAGACAGACAGACAGACAGACAGACAGACAGACAGACAGATAGAAAGACAGACAGACAGACAGACAGACAGACATTACAACATTTGCTGTCTAAGAGGGACATCCTTGAGTTTGCCCACCGGCTATGGGAGAAAAAATAATGACATTCCAAGCATTCCGCCCATGATGATTGGGATGGGTTTAAAGAAATGCAATAACAACCCCCCCCCCAATAACAACCCCCCCCCCATCATGGTAATGAGTCCAGCCAGACCTTTCTCCAGTGCTGGCACAGTGGCACAGTGTAAACCAAGTGTGGAGACGGGTCTGGCTTTGAGAGAGCACTGCAATAACAGTTCACGATATTAACAGATTAGATAGAAAGAAAGAAAGAAAGAAAGAAAGAAAGAAAGAAAGAAAGAAAGAAAGAAAGAAAGATAGATAGATAGATAGATAGATAAACAGACAGACAGACAGACAGACAGACAGACAGACAGACAGAAAGACAGACAGACAGACAGACAGACAGACAGACAGACAGACAGACAGATAGAAAGACAGACAGACAGATAGAAAGACAGACAGACAGACAGACAGACAGACAGACAGACAGACAGACAGACAGACAGACAGACAGATAGAAAGACAGACAGACAGACAGACAGACAGACAGACAGACAGACAGACAGACAGACAGACAGGGACATTTGACGTTACGTACAGCATGAGTAGATTATTCAGAAGTATAGAATAGAATATGTACACACATCCAGTCTGGATAACTACTGTAGATATGTGTAATACACATACTGTATATACATACATACTGTACATGTACACCTCCACAACACTCGGGAACGCTCAATTATTTATTCTGAAGTGGAGAGAGGCACCAAGCCAACATGGAGGCAGAAAACACTTTGTCATAATGTTGCTGATACAAAAATACAAACATCCACAAATATCTTCACCTCCAGTTGTCACCATGATTATAGTTCATTTGGGAAGGGACCCCAGCCAATGAGAGAAAGGTGAAAAATAGATGAGGGGGTATGTTCTTGATTATCCCCATCACAGACTTGACACAAGTACTTCACCATCTTGAAAAGGAAATTATGGAGAAATGTGTTTGGCAATAATTGGCACTTCTGGCCCTCATTTCAAGGACGAAAGACATGAACGGGCATGTCAACGTGTCACACTTTCAAAATGACACATCGATGAACTTTGATTGAGTTTCTTGCCTCCAGTCATACTGTAGCACAAAGACAACTTCTCTTTTATGTCTCATGTTGCTTTGTTCTTGTCAGAGATGATTATTTTTGATCTTTGATTTAAGCTCCTCCACAGGCATGCTCTTGAGATGGGCGTCTGTGGATAGTTAGAATCACACAACAGAGAGAGAGGTGCACCCTGGGAGATAAGATGGATCTCTAATCACACAACAGAGAGAGATGCACCCTGGGAGACAAGATGGGGCTCTAATCACACTGTGTTATAAGTGTGTGTCTTTTCTACCCCCTTCTGTGTACAACACCCTTTCCCATTAAACACACACAAACACACACACACACACAAACACACACACATACACACACACACACACACACTCACACACACACACACACACATACACGCAAAAACCTTCCAGTCTTCCCCTGTGGTCTGGAATGAGCTTCAAAGAACTATGAAACTACAGGAGGTAGTCTCATTAAACGCTTTAAAAGCTCGGATAAAAGTCATGGAAGAAAATACATTTCAGGTCTATACTGTAAGTGTTTTGACCCATAAGTCGTAACATTGCCAGACATTTCAAATCAATTCAGTCCAAAGTGCTTTATTGGAATGGGGAACATACATTTACATTGACAAAGCAAACAGCACAAAAAGTCACGAAAATGTTAAAGGTATACTTAGTAGGATTTTCGTAAAAAATAAAGTAGAGTCATACAAAAATAATTCCTCTCAATGATCACTTAGGCGTCACTATGTGATGGTGTGTTTATCTGCAGAGATAAACACCTCCGTCTGGCTGTTTGTTGTTGTTGTTGTTGTTTGGGACGTTTCTAGGCCTCAACCTCTGGGCTGTGGGGGTGGAGTTGGGTGGAGTTGGGGTGGGGGTACCCCTCAACCAAGAACACCAGTGGTTTGCCTTCAATACACAAGTTGCCGTATCCGTGGAGAGTTCAATCCAACTGAATCAAAGCGAGAAACGAAGATAATGGAGAGAGACACCTTTAGCATGACTCACACATACTGTAGTCCTTGGTGGGAACAGTAAAAGTGCCAGGTGAATGCTGGTGAGGTGAATGTCCAAGCCATGCCAAACATGTAAAAATATTCGGAATGCAATACATTTCACAGGAGATCTTACTGAGACTGGTAAGATTACACCCTGTGCTTCCCGTCTTAGAAAAGCACATTTATCATAGTTTTTCCAACACATTTACGACTGCCCCATTGACTTCCATTGTAGCCCAGTGAGAGCCTGCATAAAAACTGCAGCTAGCTCAATACTGGAACGATCAGTGAAGTTATGGTCTCTATGTTTCAGGTTCATGGTAGACAGACCACAAATAGGGCTAAATGTCCAAAATAGCACACTGCCCCTTTAAGTTTGTATGTGTGTATGTGTGTGTGTATATGAACAGTGATCAGTGTGGAGTGCAGGGATATAGATTGACAGTCTTCACGGTGGTTGTGTTTCATTGTCCGTTTCTTGTCACAACTGCTCACGAATCCTGCTGCTGTGTTTGGGCATTGCACTATTTCCACCAGCAGATATGGGCGTTTTTTGTCATTAGGCAAGGCAAGTTTGTTTGTAGCACATTTCGGCAACAAGACAATTCAAAGTGCTTTACATGAGACATTAACAGCATCAAGACAAAGTGCAAGAAACACATTATACAGTCGAAAGACATAAAACAGAATGCCAAAAAACACATTATTAAAGGACATTAGTAAGATGAAAATATTTTGGGGTGTTTGTAATCTGTGGGAAGTATGTATCTCTGTTGTCTTGGTGCCGTTGTCAGGTAGTGAGGTAGTACAGCTTGGTTTCCAGCTCTTTTTGTGAGCAGCGGGGGCTCAGTCTGTCTTCTCTAGGGAGCAGGTCTGCCTGTGGGGGCTCAGTCTGTCTTCTCTAGGGAGCAGGTCTGCCTGTGGGGGCTCAGTCTGTCTTCTCTAGGGAGCAGGTCTGCCTGTGGGGGCTCAGTCTGTCTTCTCTAGGGAGCAGGTCTGCCTGTGGGGGCTCAGTCTGTCTTCTCTAGGGAGCAGGTCTGCCTGTGGGGGCTCAGTCTGTCTTCTCTAGGGAGCAGGTCTGTCTGTGGGGGCTCAGTCTGTCTTCTCTAGGGAGCAGGTCTGCCTGTGGGGGCTCAGTCTGTCTTCTCTAGGGAGCAGGTCTGTCTGTGGGGGCTCAGTCTGTCTTCTCTAGGGAGCAGGTCTGCCTGTGGCGGCTCAGTCTGTCTTCTCTAGGGAGCAGGTCTGTCTGTGGCGGTCTCTCTTCAGGACGAGGCTGTGCTCGCTAGGTCTGTACATATTCAAGGACTTCCTTAGTTTTGGGTCAGTCGCAGTAGTGCTCAGGTGTTCTGCCACTTTGTATTCTCTGTGTAGGACCAAATGGCATTACAATTTGTTCTGGTTTTTGGTAGATTCTTTCCAATGTGTGTGTAGCATCGGCCAACTTAACTGAACTAGGATTACACAAAAACGACCAGACTGCTTTTAATGAAACTCAATTTAGAAACCCTTTAATTTTGTCACGCACAGAGCCACAAAATGTATTCCGGGCCGTAGGTCTGTGCTCTCTGAGCATCATTTCTATTTTTTTGGACTATGATTATGCAAAACCAACTGAACCAATGTTTATGTAACTCTCTGGAGGGGTGTATCATGTGACACCTTCGAACCCATTACATTTTGGATCAGATCTGAATCATGGGCCGGATCCACAAATTAAAACAAAACTGAGAACGAAGCCAGTTCCCTGTGTGGGGGTGCTAGAGACACGGGGTTTGGACTGGGGAGTGTGTGTGTGTGTGTGTGTGGGGGGGGGGGCGGGGGGGTTCCCTGTGTGGGGGTGCTAGAGACACGGGGTTTGGACTGGGGTGTGTGTGTGTGTGTGTGTGTGGGGGGGGGGGGGCGGGGGGGTTCCCTGTGTGGGGGTGCTAGAGACACGGGGTTTGGACTGGGGAGTGCGGGCAGAGAGCCCGGAGTGCGCCGCATGGCTCCCCATCAGCTTTGACCCAAGGGGGGCGCCACAGAGCCGGCCAAATACAGTCACCTATTCGCCAGTTATTTTTGGACTAGGATTACACAAAATAACACATAAACAAAGTTTAGGATGAAGCCAGCTACCTGTGTGGGGGTGCTAGAGACACGGGGTTTGGACTGGGGTGTGTGTGTGTGGGGGGGGGGGAGCCTGGTTTGCACCACACTGCCCCCCGCTGGCTGTTTATTTTATTAACCTTTATTTAACCAGGAGGTCCCATTGAGATTAAAAATCGCTCTTTCAAAGGAGAACTGGCCAAGACAGGCAACAGCATGAAATAAACACAGTAACAGACATGACATAAAAACAACAACACTAGAGCACATAAAAAGAGTCAAACTGTAACATTTTAAAAGTCCAAGTTCATCGGACAGAATCAGACACTGACAGCTTATAGAAGCTGTCTCTAAGCTGTGACCCAAGGGGGGCGCCACAGAGCTGGTCAAATACAGCCACCCATTCACCTCCATTCATTTCTGACTCCGCCTTTCTACCTCACGGGGCGGGTCCACGAGCCGCCCGAACACGGCCCGGAACGCCATTCACGCCCAGAACTAGGACTACGCCAAAACGTCCAGACTGCTTTTCATGAAACTCGGTGGAGGGGGATTTAGCATGAAACAATTTAGAACCCATTCAGTTTTGGCGCACGCAGAGCCACAAAGCCCATTCAGGGACGGAGGTCTGTGCTCTCTGGGCACCATTTCTAGTTGCAAATGTATGCGGTAACTTTTCGGTCTGTAAGTGCAGTGTGTATATGTACAGTCACCAGGGATACTCATTGACAGTCGTTACGATGTTTATCGTTCTCATTCTGCTTCTCTCTACGTTTCTCTGTCCTCGCCCTCTTCTGTCCGAACTGTTTTATTGCTCCTGTGTTTACAGCCGTCCTCCTCTGCCCCTCTGTGCCCCCCCCCCCCCCCCCCCCGCCTCCTCCTCTCGCTCCATCTGTTGGTCTCAGTGCTTGCCCAGGGCTTCAGACTGTTGGTCTGTGTATTCCACCATATCTGATAATCCACAGACACATTTATCTCCAGTGCTCTGCGAAAACACCACTGAGAACCTTCCGTGTGTGTGTGGAGGGGGGGGAGGGGGAGGTGTGGGGGGGGGTGTGAGAGAGAGAGAGAGAGAGAGAGAGAGAGAGGGAGGGAGGAAGGGAGACATAGTGTGTGTCTGTGTGTGAGAGAGAGAGAGGGAGAGAGAGAGAGGGAGAGAGATAGTGTGTGTTTGAGAGAGCGAGAGAGAGATAGAAAGAGAGAGATGAGAGAGCGTGTGTGTGTGTGTGTGTGTGTGTTCGTTTGCAGTCTGTTTACATCGGTGTCACACGGTCCCTAACCAGCTGGGCTTGTTGTCTCAGGGCCATAAAAGAAGATATCAACCTCCATCAATACAACACAGCGCAGCCTCCACCGGTCTGGGTAGACAGCCAACGTTCATAACGTTGTATGTATTTGGTACCACGCGCAGCATTCTGGTGTAGCACCCAACCAGAGACTTCTGCAGGGTGGGCTTCAGGGTCCAAGTTTCACAGCCCTATAGGAGGACAGACTCCACGGTCGCATGGAGGAAGCTCAGTTTGATGTGTCGAGGGAGATTGGAGTTCCACACACTATTCATGCCATTCAGGGACCTCCATGCCAGCGCTTTTCTCACCTTAAGGTCCTGTTCTGATGAGTTGACCCAGGAACCCAGGTATTTGAAGTCGCTAACTTCTGCCAGAGCATTGACAGTGGGTTCTAAAGAATCTGTCATATTACCAGCAGCCTAGTCAACACAACCCCATTCAGGAAATGAAGGCAGGCTCACTCGCAAAGCTGTGCTGGCTTCGCTGGTTGTGAATAGTGGTAGAATGACTTGTGCAGTAGCTCTTATTGGACGTTTCATTTCATTTTATTTTTCCTGTGCACGATGCCGGTAGGCTAAATGAGTCAATTGAACGCAAAGGGTTCACAGTGGCTTCTAATCAGACCATGCACTAAAGCCAAAGTCATTTCGGCGGAACAGAGTGGCGACAGCAGGTAGCAAAAGCAATTGCCAGCATGAATAAAAGAAAAAGATTGCTATAACGAGAAGAGGAATGATGAGGGGAACTTGAATCGGGGAGAGAGGTGGAGATGAGCACACAAGCTACGGAGTTGGTGAGGTGAGGGAATTGACAGGTAGTATGCTGGCCAGTGGTTTAAAGTGATTCAATGTAGTTTTTTTTACTTAAAATAACAGCTTCAATTATTTTCAGCAATTATTTTGATGGGACGCTACCATGCAATTGGCAGAATATCGCCAATTTTGTTCCCACCCCTACCCCTGAATGCTTCTTCTTGAAATAATACGTTTAGTGTAGCGGGCCACTATTTTCGCAGAAAAATGCTTTACAGCATTACTTCACACACCCACATCCGCTGGCTATTGCTATAATAATAGCGCACATTCTCAAATCACAGTACTATACACATTGTGGCGGAGGCGAAAAGACCAAAGAGGAACATCACAGAAAACTCCAAAAAGGCTTTCAAGGTATTTAAGGCTGAAGTCATCATTTAGACCAATCGGTGCCTTGCTAGTCAGAGTATAGATACCTGCAGATTAGATCAAAAACACACGAAACTAGTGAAATAATGAGTGCAGTAAACCTTTACTAAACATTATAAATGCATCCCTGTGTATTGGACATGCGCCATCGCCTCTTAAAATGTCTGTAATTAAAACCGGGAGCTGTGTTTCTCAAAACTGGACGCCTGCCTTGAAGCTATTAAAGACCGGTTGACGCAAAATTCCCTCCTTTTGAATTCAGACAAAAAGGAGGTGTTGTTAGTTACTCACAGGCTTCCCGAAATAATGAGCTGACAGATTTTGGTTTGAACCTTGACGTCACTTAAAACAATGTTCTGAAAGTTTTACATAACGGGTTCTTTTGGGAGGAAACCCTTGCAATCACAGGGAGAAGATGCAAACTCCACACAGAAAGGCCCGGAGACCTTCTTGCTTGTGAGGCCACAGTACTAAGTATTGCGTCACTGTGTCACACGTGAGCGATTTTTCGGGGGTTCAGCGCTCTTGCTCAAGGACACTTCAGCACATTCCGGGAGCGAACCAGGGTCCTTGCGATCCCCAGCAAACCGCTGTATCTCCCGAGCTAAGTGTGACCTCATGTGGCATTTTTCAATTAATAGAATATTGCCAAACTCAGAAACAGATAAATAAAAAATGCTTCTATAGCCTCTCCACTAGACTTGTGATGCGCTGCTCTCTGGTTGTCTAACAGGACCAGGATGCTGAGGAGATGGGATTGAGTCTGATGAAGAGCGTCGCTCCAAACGTCACTCACTTTTTGATTTTGGTACAATACATTGCCGTAACTATGGAGCCCAGCAGTGTGCGAGACCGTTCTATTTCATTTTGATATTTCTCGTTTCGGCTCGGCACCTGCCCTTTTTTGGCTTATGGATGTGCACGTGCACCCTTGTGTAGGATGCTGAGGAGAACCAGGAAACACGACCACAAAACCCCCGTGCTGTTCTATCTCCACTGGGGGCCAGATGAGTTAATTTGAAGATACTGCTCCCAACGAAACGAAACAGCTTTTTTTTCCCATTCACAATTATTTATAGAGCGTCTTGCTACTGTACGGACTCAGACTGATGGGATCTATTAGGAGGGGGCGCGGGGCCCGCTGGCGGAGTGCTCTCCTGGGTCTCCGAGCCTGCTGCCCCACGTCACCCGGGGGGGGGGGGGGACAAGAAGACACGCATGGAGCGAATCCTTCCAATCGGACGAGCGCGAAGAAACGAGGGCCCTCCCGGCTTCCTCTGCGTTCCCTTTCTCAAGCTTGCCCTCTGTTCAGCAGACTCTATCGCCCAATATCGCACATTAACAGACGGGCGTCTGGGGAAGTGGGGGTTCTTTCAGTGGATGATTGTAAAAGATCTACGAAGAATATGTTTACGGCATTTCCTGTCTAAGGGGGACGTGTTAACCGTGGAAATAGATCAGCCGCTCAGCGGTGTTAACTATCGCCCGCTCTCCTCATATGACCTGCTGTTCTCCACACCTCCACTTCCAGCCTCTCTCCCTCTCTCTCTCTCTTTAAAACTCCCTCTCTCTCTCTCTGTCTTTCTTTCTGTCTCCCTCCCTCTATGTCTCTCTCCATCTTTCCTTGTCTCTCTGTCTTTCTCTGTCTGTATCCATCTCTCTGTCTGTCTCCCTTTCTCTCTGTCTTTCTCTTTCTGTCTCTCTCCCTCTATCTCTCTCTCTTTCTCCCTCTCTCTCTCTCTTTCTCTCTGTCTCTGTCTCCATCTCTCTATGTCTATCTCTCTTCCTCTCTGTCGGTCTTTCTTTCTCTCATTCTCTCTCTGTCTCTGTTTAACTCTGTCTTTCTCCCTCTCCTCTGTCTCCCCTCCTCCTCCTCCTCTCTCCTCCTCTCTCTCACCTCCTCCGCCACCACCAGCAATATTGCCTCTGTTTACTATGCCAGCCAACATTAGAGAGACCAGTTCTAGGAGCCCGAGAGAACAGCAGGGGGAGAGATATCTAATAAACCCCTCTGCAGGCCTCAGGCAACGTCTTACCTAGCATCACCCCAGTCCTGCGCTCTCAGTGTCGCTTAATGTTACCGTAAAATTATCTCATCCTCTCTGTAAACTTGTTTTTCTGAACATCAAATGTACCTCAGGCGTCCAATATGCTAAAAAAAAAAGTTATGAAAAAGTAAGTGTCCAACAGTGAATTTTAACAGTATCATGTTGGGTTGCTGTAGCCTGGCTCCAGCCCCTGAATCTGAATTTTCAAAATGTGATTCAGGGTCTGGAAAGGCTCTCATCCAGAGTGATTTCTCTTCTGGAATTCCAACCGGGCCAATCAGTGTCCTTTGAATGTGATGACGGAATTAAACCGCGCAACGTGATTGGTTAGCGGATGAACTAATCGCTGAGGACTCCCTCTTTGGCAACGCCCCTCGGCTGCAACGGGAGCCTGTTCAGCCTGAATAATGAGGTGAAACAAAATGGCAGCTCAGTCTGTAGTGTCAGGTCGCTGATCACGTCCCTCCCCTTTCCAGGTGAGCTGTGGGGATGCATCTAAACTTTAGTCTCTAACTTTAACAAGCGGGAGAACGTTGCAGCTGCCAGGAAACGCTAATCACGTCGGCAAATGGCCGACAGCCCAAGAACGGGCCACGGTTGAAGCACGCCGCGTACCTGGAACCACAGAAATAAGCCCCGCCAATTGCTGTAACACGGAGTGTTCTAATTCGCTTCTGAATTATGTATAATAACACATCCGCCGCCGGTTTCTCTCCCGCCATTATCGGCGCCGCTCGGCTCGCCAAGCCTCTGGGGCAAGGCTGCCAGAACGCCAACATGGCCGACAGCCCGCGCGCAAACACTTACCGGAGGAGGAGAAACAAGCCGACTCACTCGACGGCCGCCCCCGGTAATAGCCAAGCTAAGAACCACTCGGACGGGACCTGAAAGTGAGAGCTTGAGAGAGGGAGCGCGGGATGAGGCCGGGGGGGAGGGGGGGCGATTGGAGGGCTACGTTCCGTGCGTGCCCCTCGCCCCCCCCCCCACCCCCACGCCCCAGTCCTCCTCCGCCATCACCCGCACCGGGGCACTCTGCTGACATGGGGTGGCGGATTCGGAGAGGGTAGAAGAGCACTCCGTCACCGGGGCCCGCGTTCTCTAATAGACCCCATCAGTCTGGGTCGGCGCTCTATAAATAAGAGTGGATGGGAAAAGGAGGGGTAATAACGTTCGAGCCGTTCCGTTCTCAGAAAGGAAATATGACCGCTGGCGCTCAGAACCGTTTACCGACCCTGAACGACAATGTGCGTTTCAAACACTGAAGGGCCGAACCTTCCTTTGAGTACTTCATAATTTGGGGTTATTTATATTTTTCCACAGACAGGCTCACCAGCCCAGACGGGCTGACCTTCCCCGTGACACATGACTGACAAAATAATTGGCCTCCCCCCCCCCACCCCCTCCTCGATAACAAACACACCCTTCAATCTAGCCTCCCTTCTCGTTTTAGGAGCCCCGGCTGCCTGCGTGTCCTACATTGTGCGAGAGTTGAGAGTGTGGAGATTTGCAGACAGAAACGGAGGCTGATGAATTCATGGCGGGGCACAGCAGACATGATGAAGTCCCCCCCCCCCCCCACACACACACACACACTTCTCCACACTATCTGCCTCTGTGTGTGTGTGTGTGTGTGTGCGTGTGTGTGTGACTCGCTGGGGCTGCTCTTCTCTCGGCATGTCAGCGGCGCACGCCAGTATCGGCACAAACGCCTGGGAGATGCAGGGGGAGGAGAGACGTTAACACACACGCCCACGCACTCGCACACACACGCACACACACACGCGCACGCACACACAGACACATGCACACGCACACCTACACACACACGCACACACACACAGACACATACACACACACACACACACACACACACACACACAGACCCCCCTACACACACACACACACACACAGGCACCCCTACACACACACACACACACACACACACACACAGGCACCCCTACACACACACACACACAGAGGCAGATCGTGTGGAGAAGTGTGTGTGTGTGGGGGGGGAGGGAGACTTCATCATGTCTGTCAAATCAACACAGTTAGTCCACTAGGAGAAAAACACACAAATCAAATCAGAGGCACTCCTGACATTTAACAGACTCGCAGCATGAGAAAACAACATACGCTGGTGCCGGGGAGGGATGGAGCGAGGGATGGAGGGAGGAGTGGGAGAGATGGAGAGAAGGATAGGAGAGTTTGGAGAGAAAAATAGAAGAGGATAAGTGACTGGTGGGCGTCTGAACCACAGCGAGGAAGTGAGTCAAGTCCACCTGCGTGGTCGGGTCCCGAGTCACTCTCATCCTCCTCATAAACATATGTTTCCCAACATCAAAAAATGTCACAACATCCCACAGACATCTGCCGCCCCCACACATCCCCGCCCCAAAAAAACAAAACAACAACATCAAGAAAGTAAGTCCCACGGTGTATCTGAGCGGTGCCGTGTGTGGTTCTGATCACAGACGGGCTTCCTGCTCGCTGCCGGAGGCCCAGCCCCCCTGCGGGTTTCTGGACGGCGCCGGCCGCTGAGCTGTGGCTGGGAGAGGAAGTGGACCTGGGATCAGGCTAGGCTTACGGAGGATATAGCTGTTTCTCAGTGCCCCCGGGGCAAAAATAAGCCTCCTGTTCTCGCCTACGGCACCTGGAAATCCACCTGGCGAGGGACCTGCTTCTCTCCCAGAACCGGCTCTGTAACGCCCGCGCTGAGATGCGGTGAACGCGGCTTCCAGTAGAGACAGCGTCCAACTGGACCCGATTGAAGACCCAGGGTCCTGCTGTGTTCCGTCTGGAACCCTTCCAGCAGGGGTCTTCAATTACATTTGTCCAAGGGCCAGAATTGATCTCAGCAGACACAGTGCAGGCCAGACTTTCAAATGACAGTAAAAAAAATTTTTTTTCACTTTCTTGTAACTAACTAATTCCTCATTTTCAGTACCTTGCCAAACACTGGTGTGAACAGACTCCTAAGACCTATACTTAATTTGTAAATCAGGAGGTCCCGGAATAGGCTACAGCCGTGTGCACGCACGCGCGCAAACTATTAAAGTTATCAGTCATGACAGGTTTAAAGGAAAAATACTACGACATTGATATGAAATGCCTTCAAATTTGCTGATAATGTGGCCAAGAGGAAGCATGTACAGAGCGAACAGAATCGGACCTAGAACCGATCCCTGGGGCACCCCACATGCTAGGGGAGTGGCATCAGACACAAGAGGCCCAACAGCCACAGAGAAACCTCTCTCTGATTATATGTGGCAAACCAGTTGAGGGTCCTCCCTGAGACACCCACCTACTCTCTAAGCCTGTATAGCAAGACGCGATGATCACAGAGATCAGCACCATAGATAGATAGAATATTTGCCAGCGTCAGAGGACATCATTATATCATTTGAGACTCTAATAGGATGTTTGTGACGAAGGCCGGACTGGAATTTCTCCAAAATATTGTGGTTATTCAAGGCAACACTGAGCTGGTTAGCAACATTTTTTTCTAAAATCTTTTAAATAAAAGGCAGCTTATAAATAGGCAGATATTTGCTAGGTAGAGGGGTCCAGGTTAGGCTTTTTAAGGAGAGGCTGAACAACAGCCTGTTTAAAATAGGAGGGAACACAGCCAGAAACCAGAAAGCTATTAAGGATAGAGCATATAAGGGCCAATGGGGATGATGGCATCTTTCAGCAGGAAATTATTGCAGTCATTATCACAGAACACGGGTACAGCAGACAGTAGGGGACTGACAATATTCTTTATGGTGTCTGAAAGGACTTTATGGTGTCTGAAAGGGATTTCACCCACTCGAGGAGATACTATGTGTGAAATAGGAAGCCCTCACCATCTTCACCATAGTGTTTAATTCAATTATCGTTCTTTAAAATACATTTGATGGACCTGGAGATTTGTGGACTTCCACAGGTGAAACAGTAGATAGATAGATAGATAGATAGATAGATAGATAGATAGATAGATAGATAGATAGATAGATAGATAGATAGATAGATAGATATACAGATAAAAGTACAGATAAGAGTAGTATCATCAAATATCCCTGTTATGGTTTCAACATATTACATTTCCCCAACATCTGTAATCAACTGATTCATGACTTTAGCTTCAGATTGATATCAAACATTGCTAGGTTGACTTAGTAACAGAGAATCAGTTATTTGCAAAACACAGTAACACTTGGTTAAAAATACAATACATCACTACCCGATGCTTTATTCCTATGGCTAATTCTCATTGTGGTTGCATCACATAGTTGGGAGATGAATTAATTAATGACAAAAAGAGAAGTGAATGTGCATATTCCTTTTGTTTTATTATGTAAAGAGTTTGCTGGGAGGCACATGGCCTGGAGCAAGGTGGTGCCGTTGGGAAGGGAGTTGGACCCTTCATATCATTTGTGTCAGGACTGACCCAAAATCTCTTAGCCTGCGAGGAGGAGGAGAATTAATGACTCACCAAAATCCCCTTTCAAAGGACCAGGTCCCTGTACACACAGATGATTCAGTGGGTTGACAGGAAGCAGGCCAAATGAAGTGTTTCTCCCCTGCGTGACCTCTCGTTGACCGGTCACTGAGTATGGGAGACGAGGATGTCCCTGGCTTGAGCCTGGGGCCTGTTGATCTTATCAGGCATAGCTTGAGAGCACCAACATTCCAGTGTCAGTGAGGTGGCCCCCCAATATGGTCTGATTGTAGATAATGTTTCTCATGTCCATAATCTGCTACAGATAGATAGATGATATGAACTTTATTTATCCGTGAAGGGAAATTCACTTTGTTTCAGCAAAAAAGGTAAACATAGCACACGGCAATACAATGCAATATAATACAATACTAGACATGGTGCTCAGAGAGCACAGACCTCCGCCCATGAATGCATCGTGGCTGTGTGCGCACACTCGTGCATGCAAGCAGGACATGTTTGGTATTGCTGCATTTGTTAGACTGAGAGCTTTATGCCAGTCCAAACCGTGTGTGTCTGTGACCTTCCCATCTCGAGATATGTCTGTTTCAATTCCCACCATTCACAATGAATGAAGTCCAAAAAATGAATGGAGGTGAATCGTCAACCATGTTTGGGCGGCTCGTGGACCCACTCCGTACTTCGGATCTGCTCCAAAAGGGAATGGGTTCTAAGTTGGCCCATGCTACATCCCTCCACCAAGTTTCATGAAAATCGGTCTGGTAGTTTTTGCATAATCCTGCTAACAAACAAACAAACAAACAAACAAACCAAGAAACGATTTTAGACCCAACTCGTGGTTCAGATCCGCTCTGAAATGTTATGGGTTCTAAGTTGACCCAAGCTGCATCCCTCCACCAAGTTTCATGAAAATCGGTCTGGTGGTTTTTGCAAATTCTGGTCCAAAAAATGAATGATGGTGAATGGCTGACCGTGTTTGGGCAGTTAAGCCTAATTTATATTTCATAAAATGGCTCATGGCTCATGTCTCATGGCTCTTGGTTGCCATGGAATGGAAGCTAAAGACAATGCCCAGGCATTCCATTCCATGGCAACCAAGAGCCATGAGACATGAGCCATGAGCCGTTTTATGAAGTATAAATTAGGCTTAACTGTCCAGACAAGACACAACTGACAACAGAGTGGTCAACTTGGCTCACACCAAGTTGGCTCAGGTCTAGTGTTCAGCCAGTGAGGGGGTGCGTTGAACCGTCTAATGGCGGATGGTAGGAAGGATCTAGGGAAGGATTGGCGCAGCTTGTCGGCACAGGTCTCCAGCACCCTTGGGTTGATCCCGTCAGGTCCTGCCGCCTTGCCCGTGTGACATTTCTATGGGGGGTAGTGGGGTGTGTTCACGATTTCAGCAATGAACTCACTTTTAGTCTGGCCCAAAACAATTATGACACATTTGATCTGACAGACGTTTACCTTGTGATGAACACAAACAGCCTGTTCAAGGATTATGACGTGACATTTAAGAGTGAACAAACTCCATCTTTTAGGACGACAAACTTTTCTGGTAATGTTCTTGTTGTCATTGTACCAATTATCCAGGTGTGCTTTCACAGGTAAGGAGCATCCCTACTAGTTGACATCTATCTACACATACCACATACCGCACTGTTCAAACACACACACACACACACACACACACACACACACACACACACACACACACACACACACACACAGAGGAGAAGTTGTGGAAAAGCAAAACTAATCTCTGATGCCAAGTACAAGTACAATCACTTCCATACCATTGAATAATCTCTCTTCAGAGTCATACTTTCATATCCCCCTCCCTCTCTTCTCATCTGAGCCCTCATGTGATGTCAACCCGCCCCCAGGATATCCTGTCAGAGACGCATACCTGGTGACAGATGATCTCCCAGCATGCTCTCCTTCAGCACGTTGCAGTTTTGCTCAGCTGGGAGGATACGCGTCGGACTCAGCGCATCAATTAACATCTGAACCTCACAGGGCTGTCATCTGCAGTACACACAATAATACATCACAAGTGTACGCTTGTCAACAAGAAAAAGACCATGAGATCCCGTGTACTCCCGTGAGTACAGAGCTGAGCAGCTTCTAACAGGCTTTTAACGTCGGTTTTAAAGGTGCTGACGGTGCATGCGCCAAGCAGGCCGGACGCCAGGTCGACCTCTGACCTGCGGCTTTTACAAGGAAAGCTGACTGCCCACATAGAGGGCGGCGATGGCGTGGTGCAATCTTGTATAGGGGATATTCTGGAAGATCTAATATAATTTACTGGATACACAAGGTCACGAGATGGAGGACAGGGTACTGGTGACAAGGTAGCACACTGCTGGGGCTAGAATAGTATTACTCTTAGTGCTATAGGACAACACTTTAGAGATAAAAGGCTGCGATAGAAACATTTAGAAGAGTAGGAGAACTCTGTAAAAAGAAAAAGAGATCCTAGAAGATACCTAAAGGTTCCAAGTAGAAGCCATTTCCTTGGTTCGGAACCCTAAATGACCTGAAAAGGGTTCTATAAGGAACCTTATGGAAACACTTTTTCAGAAAGTCCTTCTCTTATTACCGGTTTTATATAGCACCGTTTTGTGGAAAGTCCGGTTCAGTGGCCGTCATTTTCAACAATAGATTGTTTCTTGACTAGCCAGGGCAGGATTTCATAATTAAAAAGATTGTACTGGCACCACAGTCAAAAGGTCACAGCATCTCCCAGGAGATGTGAATGTCTTATTAATAATGGGGGAAGGTTGGGATTAACCATGCAAATATCAGCCATCAACCTATGCCGTGGCAGATGGTAAAAGTCTGTAAACTCGCTAACACACACACACACACACGCACATATACATACTGTGTGTATATGGTCGT
>NC_140245.1:1962384-2014505 GCF_949987555.1 Borostomias antarcticus
GAGAGAGGAGAAGCGGGGGGAGAGGGGGAGCAGAAGGAGAGAGGAGGAGAGAGAGAAGGGGAGGGAGGAGGAGAGAGAGAAGGGGAGAGAGCAGGAGAGGGGGGGAGAGGAGAAGGGGAGGGAGAGGGGGAGGAGAAGGAGAGAGGAGGAGAGAGAGGAGGAGAGAGAGAGGAGAAGGAGAGAGAGAGGAGGAGAGGGAGAAAAGAAGGGGAGAGAGGAGGAGAGAGAGAAGAGGGAGAGTGGAAGAGAGAGTGGAGAGGGAGAGAGTGGAGGAGAGTAGGGGGGAGGGCAGCAGTGGTCGGACCAGTGAAAAGAAAAGAGCCCATAAAACAATGTTAATTAGCTCAATGTGGAATGACCGTTCAATTAACCTACAAGGCCTTAATGACCAGCAGATCCAATTAAAGAGAAGTTAGTACAGTAAGATCTCTTAGCATTTAATATATCAGTAGGACCCAGCAGGATACAACACAGAACAGCGGCTAAACTTGTTGCTTGGAAACAAGATGGTGGTCAACTCCCGGGAAGCAGAGAGGGTACCCACCATGCGCCCTCGCCGGGAGAGAGAGAGCGCGTCTCCCGGGAATAAAAGTTTGCGGTTTCTCACTGTTTCTAAGCAACAAGTCAACGGTGTCTTTGCCTTGTGTACGTTTATCCCAGGCGGAGGGGAGAGAATTAATGATGAGTAATGTAGGCTACACAGAAGGGAGAAGATTTATGAGTAATGTACACACAGAGGGTAGATGATTTACGAGTAGGCCTACACAGAGGGTAGATGATTAATGAGTAATGTACACAGAGGGTAGATGATTAATGAGTAATGTACACAGACGTCTGTCTTGGGCCGCTGTTTGGAACTGCGGTTTTGAGGAGATTCGTTTTGGAACATCTGAGTCTCAAAGGCTCGAGACCGGCTGCAGCTGTGATGATCCACAGGCGCGCGTGAGAACACACGCACACATACTGTACACAGGCAAGCACGCACACACATACACACACACTTCACACATACACACTTCACACAGGCAAGTAGGCCTACACACACACACACACACACACACACACACACACGTCTCAAAATGTTGCTGTTGTTTACATCATCAGTGGTGGCGTGAGGCTCCATGCCATCCATCCCAGCAAACACACAACGTCAGGGAGACGTTCAGATCATGTCTTAATAACATCCGTCGGTCCAGAACCCCGTTTGTACGTCTGCTGGACCCCTCAATATTCAAACGTCTGGCTTGGACCCCTCTAAGACGTCTGTGGACGTGCAAAACGGGTTCAATCTGAACGTCTAAAAAAACTTTCATTCTGGCTCCTAATTGGATGTCTTTGGACGTCCGAAAAAGACAAAAAAGACATCTAAAAGACGTCTTTTAGACGTGTCTTTGCTCAGTGGGACACTTCACACAGGCAAGTAGGCCTACACACACACACACACTCAAGGGGGGGGGGGGGATCTCAAAATGTTGCTGTTGTTTACATCATCAGTGGTGGCGCGAGGCTCCATGCCATCCATCCATCCTCATTCCTGCGCTCTCCGAGATCAGCGACTGAGGAGACGTCCGTCCGTCATCCACCTCAGTAGTTTCCCCGTTCCACGTACATGCCCCCCCTGACGCTATACGTATGACAGAGTAGGTTAATGAAACCAGATGGCAGCCTATATTTACATGGACTCTTCTTATACAGCACCCTTGCACAATCTGTGGCGGATCGGTTGGCAAGGCAACAACAAGAATCTGGGGACGGCGTTCCGGCGGCAGCGTCTCGATAGTCTTAACGAGGACCCTTCTCTCCTCCTCCACCTCCTCCTCCCTTCACCTCCCGCCATCGACGTGAGAGCTTTGATCATGGCCTGACCCCTACTGATTCCCTATAGGCCAACGGTGAACAGGGGACGGTATGAAAGTTTGATATCTGCTGTAGGAAGGCGCGGGGAGGGAGGTGTGTGTGTCTGTGTGTGTGTGTGTGTGTGTGTGTGTACTGTTTCTAAGCCTCTCCTGCCGTATAAACACACACAGGCAGCCTGACGATAACAGTTTTGCTTCACAGTATCACAGCACTCGCATTGCACCAACTGGACGAGATACGCTACAAACACGGCGTGCCACGTGGTCATGTACCACGTACCACGCCTCCCCTGCTGTCATGTACAGGCACGCAGACGGACTGACGTTCAAAAAAAAGTAACAGTTTACAGCATCACACACTGCGGTCTACACCACCCCCTGGTGAGACACAAACATCGGAGAGTTGACTTTCGTCACGAAACCGAGCCTCAAAAAGCAGCAAGGCCCCTGACTGGCAGGCAACGTCTTGTTATTGCTTGTTGTTCGTGTGTTTGTGTGGCATGGCTGTCACCATAGAAACCTTAGTGTCTGTTGGTGCCAAGAAGTCAAAAGAGCAGATGTGGCTACTGGGGGGTTGGGGGGTAGATTAGGCTACATGTGGTAATGTAGCGCCCTCTGCAGGCGTCACCAAACATAGTTATCTGTCAATAGAATATAGTCAACATATTAATTAATTACAGGACCTCAAGGGGTATTTAATCTGTGACACACACAATTACACACAGATAAACAGTGGCACAGCACACAACACACACACGCGCACACACTCACTAACACACACACACACACACATGCAACTTGGTCCTCTGCATTTCTCCCATCCAAGCCGTCCTCCAGGGGCAGACAAGCGCAGTCCATCATTCTCAGTCCAGGTCCTGGTCTTCTGCGTGTTTTTCATGGGTTCTTGGGATGAAACCATTGCGAACATGGGGAGAACTTGTAAACTCAGCAAAGAAAGGCCCAGGAGATACCCCACCTGAGTACCCGACAACCCTGGAGAAATACCCCACCTGAGTACTCACAACCCTGGGAGATACCCCATCTGAGTACCTGACTACCCTGGGGAGATACCCCACCTGAGTACCCCACAACCCTGGAGAGATACCCCACCTGAGTACCCGACAACCCTGGAGAAATACCCCACCTGAGTACCCCACAACCCTGGAGAGATACCCCACCTGAGTACCCGACAACCCTGGAGAAATACCCCACCTGAGTACCCCACAACCCTGGAGAGATACCCCACCTGAGAACCTGACAGCCCTGGAGAGATACCCCACCTGAGTACCTGACAACCCTGGAGAGATACCCCACCTGAGTACCTGACAACCCTGGGAGATACCCCACCCGAGTACCTGACAACCCTGGAGAGATACCCCACCTGAGAACCTGACAGCCCTGGAGAGATACCCCACCTGAGAACCTGACAGCCCTGGAGAGAGCATCCCCAGTGCCGACGTCCCAAGCGGGAATCGAACCCAGGACCTTCATGCTGTGAGGCGACAGTGCTAAGTAGCCTACTGCACCACGGTGCCACTGCCAATCAATCAGTCTGGCTTGAAACTTTAATTTAGGCAATAATTTTAGTCTTTTTTTTTTGTAATTATATTTATATTGCATTTAACCTTTATTTAAGCAGAGAAAATCGCACCGAGATTTGCATCTCTTTTTCAATTAAAGTATGCTACATTTGTTTTGCATGACCTTTATTTTGAAAGTCTGCTACCGGAAGAAGAACGCTTTCATTTGGCTTGTGGCTTCTTCTGGCTTTTCGATGCTTTGTGTAAAGGAAATAAAAGGCTCGAGACTTATATTATAAACTGTCAAAATGAACAGAATTTTTGGACATGGAAAACCGAAAGCCCCCCCTCCAAACCTTTCGGATTGCATTGGCAATGTAAGTGTAGTACATTGTACAGCCATCGTTTCTATCTGAAAGCCAGCTAGTTAGCTAGCTAGCCTAGCCAGCGTCAGCTCGATTGCTACTCAAAATGTTGTAAAATAGATGGAGTCACCCTATTACCATTCGTGTTCTTGCTCAGTTAGCATCAACAAGAAATAGAACGCACACACACACATACTGGTATTACATGTGAAGATGAAAACAAATCAGTATCTGCTTCAGTGTTTGTTTTACTACAAAAAACAAATGTGATTTTCCTGTTTTATGCCAAAATGTCAATCCAAAATCGAGCAATACTCATGGAATACAGCAGTTATAGCTGTGTTCGGAATCGCTCCCTCGTTCCCTCACTCCCTATTCCCTATATAGGGTTCACCATGTAGTGAACTACCTAGGGAACGGAGAAAATGTAGTGTACATGCACTGTTCCCTGGAAATCAAGGTGAATTGTGGGTAATAAATAGTGGACTATATAGGGAACGAAAATTCCGTGGAGAATTCGGACACTACAAACAAAATGGCTGATGCCCTATAAAGTGCACTATATAGTGAATAGGGAGCGATTCCGAACACAGCTAACGTGTCGTTTGTTCGAGATGCCTCAATACTTGCTAACTCACCTCATTCATGTTCCATTCCCTGCCCCATAGGTGGACGCGAGGGCGGAGTCCATCGACAAGAAGGTGGCCAGACTAGACGCCGAGCTGATGAAGTACAAAGACCAGATGAAGAAGATGAGGGAAGGGCCGGCGAAGGTGAGATATCGCTGTGCCCCTCCCGCCCCACCCAACGACACTGCCCTTTTCTCGTGTATTAATATGCACTATTCACACCTTTTATTTTCTCTTCCAGAATATGGTGAAACAAAAGGCAATGAGAGTCTTGAAGCAGAAGAGGATGTGAGTCATTGTTTGTTATGAAACGATTGTACAAGAAATGTCTTTTCCCCACAAATTGATTGAAGTTCATTTGACACAGCGGACATTTGAACATAATTAGCCGCGGTGCTAATTTTAGCTATGAAGCGAAAATGCATCGACTCTTCCAATGCTGTTCCAGGTATGAAGGCCAGAGAGACCAGCTGGCTCAGCAGTCCTTCAACATGGAACAGGCCAACTACACCATCCAGTCACTGAAGGACACCAAAACGACAGTAAGACTGGCTCACGTGACGTCACCTGTCCTAAATAAACGTCTTCATCCTCAACACAAGCTCTGGCTGCAGAAGATGTCCTCCTCGGGCTGTACGCCATGTTTATGGAGTATAGAAATACACCTTAATTAGTCGCTTCTCACAGTTGTCTGGTGTGTTCTCTGGCCCCCAGGTGGAGGCCATGAAGATCGGAGCCAAAGAGATGAAGAAGGCCTACAAGAACGTGAAGATCGATCAGATCGAAGTATGCCATTTCTAACGTCCATCACCTCAGCGTATAATAACACTAGGGACAAAGCAGGGGGCGGCTGTGGCTCAGGAGGTAGAGCGGGTCGTCCAGTGATCGTAGGGTCGGCGGTTCGAATCCCGGCTCCGCCTGTCCACATGTCGAAGTGTCTTTGGGCAAAGACACTGAACCCTAAATTGCTCCCAATGAGCAGGCTGGCACCTTGCATGGCAGCTGCTGCCATTGGTGTGTGAATGTGTGTGTGAATGAGAGGCCTTCATTGTAAAACACTTTGGATAAAGTGGATAGCACTTTGGATAAAGCGCTATATAAGTGCAGTCCATTTAGCAAAGCAAATCTGAATGGCTCCAGACCATTACACTGGATGCTTTGTAATAATGTGTGTTTGTTTGTGTGTGTGTGTGTGTGTGTGTGTGTGTATCCAGGACCTGCAGGACCAGCTGGAGGACATGATGGAGGATGCTAGCGAGGTCCAGGAGGCACTGAGCCGCAGCTACGGCACCCCTGAGATAGACGAGGACGACCTGGAAGCAGGTACGCCACGCCCCCAATACTGAACACGTACCAACATGTGTCCGAGAGCGCTGTCAGTGTGTGTGTGTGAGTGTCTGTGTTTTAGAGAGGTGTCAAGGTGTCTGTACTGTATGCATGTCTGTGTGTGTGTTGAGAGAGTTATCAGATTGAGTGAGTGAGTGTGTGTGTGTGTGTCTCTCTGTCTGTCTATCTGTCTGTCTGTCTGTCTGTCTGAGAGAAGTGTCAGAGTGTGTGTGTTTGAGAGAGCTATCAGAGTGTGTATGTGTTTAAGAGAGGCATCAGAGTGTGTGTGTTTGAGAGAGCTATCAGAGTGTGTATGTGTTTAAGAGAGGCATCAGAGTGTGTGTGTTTGAGAGCGGTGTCGGTGTGTGTGTGTGTGTGTCTGTGTGTGTGGGAGAAGTATCAGAGTGTTGTGACTGTTTTTCAGAGCTGGACGCCCTCGGGGACGAGCTACTCCTGGACGACGACAGCTCCTACCTGGACGAGGCCTCGTCTGCGCCCGCCATACCCGAAGGAATGCCTAGCGACAGCAAAACAAACAAGGTCATCATGAAACCACATTCCCTGAGCCGACGTAACCCAGCGAATAGCGAGCCCTCCTAAACCCTCCTGGAGTGAGGTAGTCCCTGTCCGAGGTCGCGGTAGCGAGTATCTGGTAAAACTCACTCCTCCAAGGAGCGCTGACAGTCCCTCCCAAGAGGGACGGCCCTATCGGCGCAACCGTCAGCGTATCTCTTCGCAAGCGGGAGAGCTCGTAGAAGCGTGGGTTCGAATCCCGCCCTGGGCACGCCCTTGACGTGGGTCGAACCGAAACACAGTACAGAGCCAGAGTACAACCACTCCACTGACACGGGTCAACATGAATCGGCCACTGCCCAAGCAAGCGTTTAATCACCGCACTGTTGGTCCACTTTGGCACTGCTCATGGTGTGTTTGTAGTTCTAGTGTAGTATTACTCATAGTGTTTATAGTTCTAGTGTAGCATTACTCATAGTTTGTTTGTAGTTCTAGTGGAGCACTACTAATGGTGTTTGTAGTTCTAGTAGAGCACTACTCATGGTGTTTGTAGTTCTAGTGGCGCACTACTCATGGTGTTTGTAGTTCTAGTAGAGCACTACTCATGGTGTTTGTAGTTCTAGTAGGGCATTATTGTACTCATGGTGTTTGTAGTTCTAGTAGAGCTTTCTCGTACTCGTTTACTCGTTTGTAGTTCTAGCGGAGCACTATTCATGGTGTTCATAGTTCTAGTGCATGGGTTCCCAAACTCCACCAATGTGGGCCTCCCCTCTGAAAACAGTGACACACCCGCGCCCCCCCACCCCCCCAAATTTGTCCATTTTGCAAGGCAGCGTTAGCTAGCCCATAACGTTACACAGCTAAGTTAGCTCGGTGGCACCTGCTGCTAGTTAACGTTATGATGTTTTCGCACCATACATTCATGCCTGCGGGGGAGGGGCTCTCTCTGCACTATCCACACATTTAGTATACATCTCTCCCATTATTTATTTCGATTTTCTGACCTTTAAAATCACATTACATTCATAAAAATCATAGAAAATTCAAAAATAAAAAACGTTTTCCTTTTTTTTTTTTCTTCTAACCATCCCTCCGCACCTCCCCTGAATTTCTTTGGGGCCCCCCAGGGGATAATAGTGTGATCGAACATAGTGGATCATTACTCATGTGTCCTCTGTCTCCCTGTGTTTCAGGACGGAGTTCTGGTGGATGAATTCGGTCTGCCACAGATCCCCGCCACATAAGAGGAAGAAAACAAAACAACTGCACTTACATTGGAACACTTTTTTATTTAGGGTAACGTTTATACGTTGTAAGCGATTAAGCCGGAGAACACTACCATATTGCTAAGGTATTAATGAGCAGGCTAGCACCTTGCATGGCAGCTGCCGCCATTGGTGTGTGTGTGTGTGTGTGTGTGTGTGTGTGTGTGTGTGTGTGTGTGTGTGTGTGTGTGTGTGTGTGTGTGTGTGTGTGTGTGTGTGTGTGTGTGTGTGTGTGTGTGTGTGTGTGTGTGTGTGTGTGTGTGTGTGTGTGTGTGTGTGTGTAGCTGAATGAGAGGCCATTGTAAAGCGCTTTGGATAAGAGTGCTATGTGAGTGCAGTCCATTTACCATTAACTAGGTAGCTTGGTGTTTGGTTTATATTGGTACTACCACGCTAGCATGTGGCCTTGTTACAGACTGTACCTCCTTATTTCTTTTCTTGTTTCCTTCATCCCTCTTTCTTTGGAGCGCCTTACCCCTACCCCTTAACACTACCCCTACCCATCCAAATGCCCCCAACGCCAAACCCCTACCCCTAAACACTACCCCTACCCACCCCTACCAATCCACATGCCCCTAACACTACCCCTTCTTGACCACAGTATTACAGTATCATGTACAATGACAAAGCCCTTGGTCAAGATAAGACATTGCCATTTTGCTACCAAGTCCTCAAAAAGTGGAATTGATTTCCTCCCTGTCTGTTGAATAATGCGTTGGTCGTTTGAGACGAGCATAATAAATTATACATTTTAATTGCTTTCTGAATTATTTATTAAGGGGTTTTAAAGCTGTGGACTCATGATTTCTGTTGAATGAAAATGTTTTATTTTCTCCCTTTTTTCCCTCTTTTCTTCTGCCTGTTTGACTTCTTCTCGCCGGATGGTTTTGATTTCTGGCTGCTTTTCGGTCTCTTGTTGGTTTTGCCGGCTGGTTTTTGAGAGTTGAACTCCACTCTCTGACCCTGACACTTTACCTGTCAGACGAGAGGAGACAGACGATGTCACCTCAGTGTTAACATCAACCGTCCTCAACCAAATCTCTCATATCTCCTCTGTAAAGTCTAAGCAAAGAAAAGCATTTCATGAATTGTTTCAATATGATAAGAGCTATCTTCGATGTGTATGTTTCTTGTGTGAGGTACCGACCTGAAAACATGTCCTACACGTGTTTGGGGACTTCATGATGCCGAGGAAGTCCCCCCTGAGGCACCCTGCGCAGTAACGCGTGCCACACCACGCACACATATAGGTCTGAAATAGCAAAGGAGACACTCGGCTTTAAATCCAGCGTTAATGTCACTTAAATTATGTCATCTTTGTTGAATGTAGTGTGTTCCTTACTGTGTCCACTGTCTCGCAGCCCCACCGGCACATTCTACCACTAACCCTCACAGGAGCTGACAGGAATATATTATTACCCTCTCTTAAGCACCGTGAGAGATCATCACTAACGTTTGTGACAGCTTTAATACTCCAAACTGTTGTTCCCTGCTAGAACGCTCTGGTGCCTGCGGGCTTCATGGCTGTCAGGTGTTTACTGTGCATTGCCAAGGCGACACCTTCACTGAACTGTGTAATTGTTGTTGACAACCTCTATGAAGTGCTGGATGTATTGACGGCTCTTAGATAAATAATAGTGCAATGTAAATAAGTAATTGTGTAATGTGAGTAGCAGTGTGATTAGTGACTTATATGAGATTACTAGTTTAAGACAAATATGATTTTTACTTGGAGCTCCAGCAAGTAGCAATTCAGAGTGCTTTCCAGAGCAGCCATGGGATTTTAATAATATAGCCCAAAATATGAGATATTTTGAGGAATAGACACGTTTGAAAGGAATTATGACAGTGTGATTGATTGATTGATTAATTGATTCACCGATCGATCTGCTACATTGTTGCCGACGCGCAGCTGACGTAGCGAAGTAAACATGACAGCTTCCTGCATGTCCCCGGAAGTAACACACATCAGCGTGAAATACCAAACATACGCCGTGGAAAAGCTTCTGCTCAAGAGAAATGGCTGAAAACACGATAACGGTGACGGTTGCTTACGGTAAAGCGGAACACTTGTTCTTACCATGTTGATGCATGATGTGTGTGCCTGTTAAACCACGATGGACTCAGACTGGGAGACGGGGGCCAGCCTGCTAACGTTAGCATGATGGCACGCAGGTTGCCGACGTTAACGTAGCTAGCCACTACTTTACTGTTCACGTTATTAGACAGTCGACATGGGGAGGAATCGGATTGTATTCATTTGGATTAGAACCCGGGTCTCCCTCTTGTGGGGGGGGGGAGGGGGGACGCGCTGACAGTTGCGCCACTAGGGACGTCCCCCGTGGAGTAGCTGTCAGCGCTCCTTTGAGGAACGAGGTTTCACCAGGTTTCACTCGGTTGCACTTGGATGGGATTTGTCTTTGAATAATAATAATATGCAAGCGGTCCTCATGTTGCCGTTCTGTCCCGTCCATCCCGCCAGGCTCCACTAAGCACAGTGTCACGTTGACGGGGCAGGAGGGGAGGGAGCCCGTGTTGAGAGACCTGTCCGACGCCCTGACTCAGGTGACAGGAGTTCCAGCACCCGCACAGAAAGTCATCTTCAAAGGTCTGTAGAACACCAACCCTAAATGACCATCCTCTCCTGGGTCTCTCAACACCTTTGACTGGGGAAACTAGAAACCACACCGGTTTCGAAAGTGCTTTAAACATAAAATCGCCAGCAATGAATGCGCCAACTTTCTTTATTCTGGGTAGTCCAGTGGGAATGCCCAGGTGAACAGCTTTTGATACATGTATTCCCCTCTGCTGTTGAGCACCAAACCCTCGAGCCAGAACTTGGCTGAAGCATGCTGGGACTTTATTTTTTGCACCATAAAATCTACAGCGTCCTTTATTATCAGGCAGGTTTCAGTAAAGGTGAATTCTTGTGTTCATGGTGTCGTTTGGGGTTTGATAAATAGGGTAATCGTGTTTCTTTTTGTGTCATTGCAGGGAAGTCGTTGAAGGAAATGGAAGAAACCCTGTCCAGCTTTGGGATAAAGCAAGGCTGCAAGCTCATGATGATTGGGAAGAGGGTATGGGACGAACTAACGGATCATTCATAACAAATGGCTGACCGGTTTAGTAACGGCAGGTATTAAACGCTTGCGGTGTGTGGTTTGTGTCCACAGAATAGCCCAGAGGAGGAGGCTGAGTTGAAGAAGCTGAAAGACATTGAGAAGACTGTGGATCAAGCAGCCAAGAAACTGGAGAAGGTGGACGAGGAGCTGATGGGACTGAAGAATGTAAGGAACGTTGTTTCATAACCGGAGGCTCTATTTTTCTTCTTTTTTTTTTTTAAATTACACTCTCTTTAGCGTATTGCTGCTGTCGTATCCAGACCTCGTATTTCCATTTTTGTGAATTTTTTTTTTTCTCAATTGAAAACTGGGACTGACCCTTTACAACCTCTTAGCTAACGCCTTCGGGCCTCGGATCAATAAAATGTATTCTAAACAGCTCGTCGTGATTTTCAACATTCTGAAAACTCCATTTTGGAGATGGAAGGTTTTGACTTTAGAATAATGTTCCGTCTGACCTCCATGGCGTAGGATAATGACCTGTCTGACCTCCTGACCTCCGTGGCTTAGAATAATGTTCTTTCTGACCTCCATGGCGTAGAATAATGACCTGTCTGACCTCCTGACCTCCATGGCTTAGGGCTTCTTGGCCAAGGATCTGCAGGCAGAAGCTCTGGGGAAACTGGACCACCGGGTGAAGGTAGCATCTGAGCAGTTCATGAAGATCCTGGAGCAGATAGACTCCATGGTAATACACCATCTATAACCCTAGCCGTGGTAATACACCATCTATAACCCTAGCCATGGTAATACACCATCTATAACCCTAGCCATGGTAATACACCATCTATAACCCTAGCCATGGTAATACACCATCTATAACCCTAGCCGTGGTAATGCACCATCTATAACCCTAGCCGTGGTAGTACACCATCTATAACCCTAGCCATGGTAATACACCATCTATAACCCTAGCCATGGTAATACACCATCTATAACCCTAACCTCCATGGTTATACACCATATATAACCCTAGCCATGGTAATACACCATCTATAACCCTAGCCATGGTAATACACCATCTATAACCCTAGCCATGGTAATACACCATCTATAACCCTAGCCATGGTAATGCACCATCTATAACCCTAGCCACGGTAATACACCATCTTTAACCCTAGCCACGGTAATACACCATCTATAACCCTAGCCGTGGTAATACACCATATATAACCCTAGCCGTGGTAATACACCATCTATAACCCTAGCCATGGTAATACACCATCTATAACCCTAGCCATGGTAATACACCATCTATAACCCTAGCCATGGTAATACACCATCTATAACCCTAGCCATGGTAATACACCATCTATAACCCTAGCCGTGGTAATACACCATCTATAACCCTAGCCGTGGTAATACACCATCTATAACCCTAGCCATGGTAATACACCATCTATAACCCTAGCCATGGTAATACACCATCTATAACCCTAGCCACGGTAATACACCACCTATAACCCTAGCCATGGTAATACACCATCTATAACCCTAGCCATGGTAATACACCACCTATAACCCTAGCCATGGTAATACACCATCTATAACCCTAGCCATGGTAATACACCATCTATAACCCTAGCTGTGGTAATACACCATCTATAACCCTAACCTCCATGGTTATACACCATATATAACCTTAGCCATGGTAATACACCATCTATAACCCTAGCCATGGTAATACACCATCTATAACCCTAACCTCCATGGTTATACACCATATATAACCCTAGCCATGGTAATACACCATCTATAACCCTAGCCATGGTAATACACCATCTATAACCCTAGCCATGGTAATACACCATCTATAACCCTAGCCAAGTCTTACTATAGCCTTAACATCCATGGTAATATACCATATATAACCCTAACATCCATGGTAATACACCATATATAACACTAACCTCCATGGTAATACACCATATATAACCCTAGCCATGGTGATAAACCATGTCTTACTATAGCCCTAACCTCCATGGTAATACACCATATATAACCCTAACCTCCATGGTAATACACCATATATAACACTAACCTCCATGGTAATACACCATATATAACCCTAACCTCCATGGTTATACGCTGTATCTTAACTATGCCCTTCAACAGAGCTTGCCAGAAAATTTCTGTGACTGCAAGATGAAGAAAAAGGGACTTGTGAAAACAGTGCAGGTGAGTCTGGTTCCCGAGGGCCCCGCGCTCCGTCGCAACGTCGACCCGAAAGGTGTCGTCCACGCGCAGAGCGATAGAAACCTATGATTCGTCGAAATTTAGAATCCGTGTATTTATCCGATAACTGAGGATAACGCGTCCGTTTCTGTGTTCTCAGGGGTTCCTGGCCCAGTGTGACAAGATTGAGGCCGGGATATCAGATCACCTGGCGAAGATTCAGTCCAGAAACATGGCGTTGGCAGAGTAGAGGAACAGGCCCCGCCCCCAACCCCACCCCCACCCCAGGCCCCTCCCCTCATGTTCCATGCGTTGCTCTGTGAGCAACAGGAAACCGTACTGTAAGCTTCAGTTGTGGAGCTGGGTCTAGTGTATTTATTATTGGCATGCCGACATGTGTGTGAGATTACCCTGTGAAAACATTTGGAAGGTCCGAGGACGGAGAACACGGCGGCCACGTTGGCGCAAGCGCTCGCGGGCGGCCCCTGGGTATGGCGCTCAGGGATTACCACAAGGTGCTTTGTAGATATTTTAAAACAGCAACTCTGTAAGAGAGTCACCAAAATGGCTGACACAATCTAGTCCTAGTCCTAGGACTATTATGTACCCATCTGGTACATGTGTAACCGAGTGAAACAGTCCTCGTGAGTCCAGAGTAGGTAGCGAGGTTAAACTCACCCCCCCCCCCCCCAAGTATAAATACCGTCCACCTGCGCAGGGTGAAGAGCTAGCTTTTCATCGGCGTAGCTGGTTAAAACGTTTCTCACGCGGGAGACGCGGGTTCGAATCCCACCCAGGGCATACCAAAATGTATGGTCTACACACGTAGACTCATGAGATGACTCACCCAGTGAAGATCTGCTCTGAACGTCTTCTGTGTGTCATGTTGGTTTCGCCTGCTGAGTAGAGTTGCCAAGTGTACTGTCCCAATGTTGTTGTGGGTTCCGGTGAATCTGTAATACAAGACCCCCTCGTATAGGGAGTCCTTTTAGCCTCATCACCATATGTGGAAAACCTTTTTATTCATAATGTGCTCATTACACTCAGACATTATTCGGATCTAATCATAATCTTGAGAGTGAGTGTTCACTGAGCTCAGTTCACTGTATCACTGCATCAGTCATGGAAAACTAGGGATGTGTTGTTCTAAAACTAATCTTACGTACATGCGCCTGTTGTGGACAAAACCAGCATATTGTATTTTCACCATGAAGAGACCACGACTTGAACACAGAGCTGTCGGCAATCCATTCAGACTGAACATTTACTGGTTTTATTTATCGTTTGTTGCCGGATGATTTCATGTTGAGTGTATCAAATAAACACCTCCTGACTGTGTCACCTGGCTCCACATCACACCACTACAATGACAAGCCGAGAGATAAGGTTTGTTACATGGGTGACATTTTATTTCAAAAGCTTACATGAATCCAGCAAAACCAGACAATCATCTGATTGACATGTTCTGCGCTCCAAAGTTTTATTTCAGAACTGAGGTTTACTCCCAACATCTTTACTATCTTATACAGACCATTGAGTGCATGTCCTTTATGTGCTAAACTGCTAGCGCTAACATGAGCTGAGGGGCTTGAGATGGAAGCCTACTTATCCGGCACTGTAAGGAAAATGATTTGAAGATCAGGAAGAAAACCCAGGACAAGTAATCTAGATTACATACTAAAATACAAACAGGTTATTTACGTAATCCAGTAGTTATGTCTTGTGGAATCACCCTTAATTAATTCTAAATCGATTTTTAGAGACGTAGGCTACTGCCCTTGACTCAAAGAAATTTACTTTTAAAAGGGTTTTCATATGATGCTGTTATGAGTAGGATATGGTTATTGTCCAGCTAGAGCTGTCTGCTATAAATAGCGCTCTAGCACCACCCTATGGCCTAGTCTGTGAACTGCAGCCGAACTACTCCTATAGGGGTTCTATGAAAGAGAATTTCTGTTAAAATATCAAACGTTTATTGAGATAAGTTTAGAGACTTTTAGAGCTTACCACTCTGAACACTCTGCTCCTCTTCATCCTACGCCTCACTCACACTCTCTCTCTCTCTCTCACACACACACTTCTCTCTCTCTCACACACACACCTCTCTCTCTCACACACACTTCTCTCACACACTTCTCTTTCTCTCTCTCACTTACTTACTTGCTTATGGTTGTCCATCGTATCTGATGATGACAATCCTGCCTCTGCTATTCATGAGTCTTCATGTGGCTATAAAGTCCAATCCGTGAGCCACACTGTCTGCTACAGACAGAACAGGTGAAGGCACTGACTGGGGGTGTGGGTGTGGTACTGTCTCCATGTCTCTTCAAGCGTCTTCACACACACACACACACACTTCTCTCTCTCTCACACACACTTCTCTCTCTCTCACACACACACTTCTCTCTCTCTCACACACACCTCTCTCACACACACACACATACAAACTCTTATCTCTCCTTTTCTCACTTTCACACACAAACTCTGCTCTCTCTCTCTCTCACACACACACACACACACACACACACACACACATATAAACTCTTATGTCTCCTTTTCTCACTCACACAAACTCCTCTCTCTCTCTCTCTCTCCCTCTAGTATATATCCTATATAACTCTAGATAAGAAAAATAGCATTATGACATTTTTATTAATGTATTTTTTCAATATTAAAACAGTGGTAAGTGTTGACTATTGTAAGAATATAGGGAGTATATTCAACATCTTTATGTAAGATTTCAGGAATTCTATTTCTATCGACCAATATCCAAAATGCTCCCACTACAAAATAAGTTTATATTTCACCACTACTCACTCCATGTATACATTAAGAATATGGGGAGCATAATTGTATACAATATTATAACATATTTATGTAAGATTAACCATCGCGCCACGATTGTATGAAAAACGCCTTGGCTGTAAAATCAGTGTAGTTTGATTGGCACGTTTAGCTCCAGTTGCCATGACAGCGACGCCGCTGTAGCCGCAGTGACGCTGTGACGCTGTGAAGGGAGCACGTGGGGGCCTGGAGGCTCAGAAGAGCAGCCGGTTCAGTTGATGCCCGAGTGCCCAAAGACTGACCGCAGTTCTGTGGACTAATAAATTGTGTGTGGAGGGGGCGGATTCAAAAGGTCTGGACCCAGTTTACTAGGGGAGCAAACTGAAGTAAAGTTGTTTTTTTGTTTTTTGTTTTTTTTATAAAAAAAAAAGGCTAGGCTACGTGCAAAGGTTATCTCTGATCAACACACGTACAAAACGAAACCTCTTCCTCATTGCAACCTGTGACACTTTAAGGCCGAGCAGCGTTTTGCAATTACTCGCCCGTTTCCAAAATTGACGGTTTTGTCAAACGAACCTTGTGAGTCATGACGTCACAGAGTGTCCTTATGACGTGGGAGTGTATATAAGCGGCCCGCCCCACAGGTCGGGTATCACTGTCAAACCCAACCATGCCATGCCACGGCTCGCCTAGATTCCATGCCATGAAAGTCAGACGCAGAGCAGCTTCCCGCCCCGCCCACAGGAGGCGCAGGGTGCAGAGGAGCAGCCTGACCAGGCGCAGGCGCGTTGGCAGAAGGAGGCGTTGAGTGGTAGGCTCTAAAAGTCTCTAAACTTATCTCAATAAAATAGTTGAGATTTTAGCCGCAAATTCTCTCTCCGGTCTCATTCATAGAGGTAGTAAAGTAGTTTGGCTGAAGTTCATAGACCAGGCCACAGGGTGGCGCTAGAGCACTGTTACAGCAGAGATGGGTGTGGAACCGCCACCACTCTGACTGAGTCCAGGCGGACTCTCGGGACAGAGCCCGCCCTCCTCATCAGCTTGTGTGGCGTCTGCTGCTCTGCTGCTCCTGTCTCAGCACACCACCGCATAGAACCCAGATAGCAAGCGGATGTGTAATGATTCTGGGCCATATACGGGCCGGAACTAAGCCACAAGGGCCAGATCTGGCCTGTATATGGCCCAGATCCGCTTGCTATCTGGGAAGATGGGTGACTGGCAGAACATGTTCAGTAATGTTCTAGATGGGCTACATCGAATAACCTGGATGTTTCTACTGTCATCATGTATTTTTATTATATTGTGTCCTAGATGACGACCTGCTGGGAGCCTGGGGGGTACTGCTTTTATTCTTATCTTTAGCTTTTATTGTGTTTTATCTTCCACCTTATTTTTCTTTTTTTTTGTGTTTTTTATGTGAAGCATTCCGTGCATGAACACTCGTGTGTTGTAAAGCACTTTGAGCTGCATTTATTTGTATGAAAGATGCAAATTTATTATTATTATTATTATTATTGTTATTATTATTATTATTATTATTATTATCAGTATTATTATTGTTGTTGTTGTTATTGTTATTGTTGTTTTTATTATTATTACCGATGATCAGGGGTTCTCCTCGGTCTGTCAGGAAATTGCATTTATTCTCCTCAATGTTGCCCAGAGCCTGTGCTCCTGCAAAACCATCCCCCTCCTCCTCAGATTCTCCTCCTGGCTCAATGGTTCCTCTGTCGAGCCATATCAATTCACCACTAAGCATGTACGCATTTAAACAGGGCCTGTTGGAATGTGGCAGCAGTAAGACAGTTTGTGTCCCTCTGTCCTGCTTGTGACTTTCACCTACAGTCAAAGACATGACTAGTTGACCTCTGTGTTTTCATTGTTATGATTTGTGAACCAGCTTTCATCCACATGGACCTCATCCATGAAAGCTACAGTAACGAAGACAACGTTTTTTCGCTGAGAAGGCCATTTAGTAGGCCTGGTTTTAAAATGTTGAATTGGAATTAATAGACATTTGGGAAATATTTATGTTAAACTCAAAATGTATTTATGTTTTAAGGCTTTGATTGACATCGAGCAGTATAATTTCCTCAAGAGGTAAATAAGATCCACTGTAAATGAACACCACGCCCTTTGTGTGTGTGTGTGTGTGTGTGTGTGTGTGCTTTTAACGCGGAGTTTAACCCTGAAAGTACAGTGACAACATTTCGAATATTAATTGGATTTTCCCTATAACACTAGAAAGCGCAGTTTCTCAGCTTTCAGCAGGTGTTGGAGTGAGGAGTTTTTTTTATATTTGTTAGATTTAAAAAAAAAATATATTAAATATTTGTTAGCTTTTTTTTTAATGTTGCCGGTGACGTGGCCGTATAACACACACAGGAGAAAAGGAGACTCCAAGTCTACCTCTTTTCCACACGATGGCGCCATTCGTCCATGGACGTAATCCTTCAAACGACGGTACTAGAACCCTGTGGATCTTATATCAGACACTCTACGTGTTCTTCAATGGAATCACGTCCAATAAAAGTGGGGTTTGACCCTTGCGATGACTGTGCGTCATATTGCGTCAGAGTAAACAAACTGCTGACGTGAAATCGTTCTCTATCAGCAGGGGATCACATTCCCCAGGGGTCTCTTTGGTGTGTGGGCAACGAAACACGGGGGAATGGTAGTAGGCTAACTATAGCCTAGTTATCCTTAAACATGGTTTCTAATATGTTATTACAAACATTTACATGCAAATAATTTTGTTTGAGTAAAATGCGTTTTAATTTGGAATTAAAGCTGTAGGCCTAATTCATAATTAACGAATTAATTGAATCGAATGCATTAGGCTACGTTATTCCCCGTCAAAATCAATTTACATAAACGTTCGAGATGGCCTCTGTTTTGTTTAATATAGCAATTCAATTCACAAAAGTGACAATATAATATTCCACATATAATGTTCTACAAGTGCACCTGTGTGTTTTACGCAAAACTGTGTTCAAATATGTAGTTTGTCGATAAACTATTTCAGTGGACGTGATTATAAATCAGACTGCAATGTCAAACATCCCTCTAGTGAAATCAAATCCATAATCCAGCGACCGCCTGCTTTTTATTTTCATTTCAGCACTGAATCACTGGACAGCTCCCGCAGGTTTTGAGCTGTGGTTATTATGAGTGGTGCTAGACGCGAATGCGAATTCCCTTCTGACGCTCTAAAAGTCATAATAATGACCCCGTAATTAGAGTTATTGATGGGCCTGTGGTCTTTAGGACATTATGGTATACCGATACGGGAGAAATGACGCGCGCTTCCCGTCCTGTCAAATTCATAACGGGGGGGGGGGGAGTTGTAAAGTAAACTTGTACCAGAGAGGTTGGGGGGGGGTCTGTCTGACGGGCTCATTGACGAGGAAACAACTGCACCATTACTCCGGTAGGAAGGGTTGATGACGTCTATAGCATGCTTAATGCGACTTAGCGCTATTGATAAAAGGCATGGATAAAAACCCAAGGCAATCACAGCGCAGGGCAAAAAGTTCAGAACACAGATATGTAGACTAACTCCCGGGATTCATTGTTATTGCGGTGTTGGTTTGTTCAAACAACTCCTTTTAGTCACATATTTGTGTATAAAAGTGCAGAGGTTGGCGATACGAGGGGCACCGACAAACCGCGGAGGCGCCTGAGACACAACAGACAGAGACGCTGAGAGGAACAGATCTCTCTCCCTCTCTCTTTCTCTCTCTCTCTCTCTCTCTCTCTTTCTCTCCCTCTCTCTCACACTCCACCACAGCCGCGCCCGGATCGCACCCAGCAGCGCTGCTCTTCTTCTGCTATAGGTACGTGGCTGCAGCCTCTTCTGTCGGTGAAAACGGGCACATTTGGCCGGAATGAGTTTAAAGTCGGACAAAATTATAGCCTATGAATGAACCCGATTTTAAGTTTGGAATGTATTCTTCTACCCGAAGAGTCCTCCGGGCTGTCTGTATATCCGTTGGAAGTCGATTTGGTGTCGCATCCTCCCCAAACTTTTAAGGAATGTGCTGGATATAGTTGCTAAAACATCATGCGATTGAATCTGTTTTTGATATGCGGACATTATTTTTTTTTGTCTTTGTCTATGTTAATGAATTTATATCAGTCCCAGAGATAAAGGGGGTGGGGCTTCGATTTTTTTTTTAAATACTAAGAAAGCATGTAAGTAATATTTGTGTCCGTTTCAGCTGTTTAACTTGTTGTTTTTGATTTTCCAACAGCATGGCCAGGTCTAGTAGCGCGACTCTAGTCTTGCTCATCTATGGAATCATAATGCACTACAGCGTGTCCTGCACTCCTATGGGACTAAGTTACCCTAAGATTAGGTATGTACTACGTGCCCTTACTGTTACCTAGAACTCATGACGGATGAGTTAAAATATTTGTCAAGTGTATGAGTAACTATTTATTCTTCGGCTGTAATTACCAAAGCAAAGGATGCTGCTTTGTACGAGGGGATAACCTATAGGCTACATTCTTTTACGCAGCCCTTCCACACAATATTGTTTGCATGTTACCACGTTCTAAAATCAATAACCATGATTATTTATGGTTAATCGGTCTTCATCACAAAGTAATTGTAATCGTAGGGTTCGTGTTTAATAAGGGAAATGACAGCGGAGTGGTTTGCGCGAGGAGCTACTGTATGTGTCCAGTGAGAGGCTATAGAAGTCCCCTTATTAAAATGAGAATGCAGCGGATAGCCCATGGGATGACGGGGAGATGCGTCACCAAGGAGAGGCGAGGCAAAACGAATGGGATTGCTCCACAGTTCTATTGAGATGCATCTTTATTTATTTAAAGTTATAGAAGCATATCTGCAATAGGCATACATTTACATAGCTTCACTGACCCGGGTTTAACTCGAATTGTAATGTTAGCACAGTCCTTTCGAATGCCTACCAACATATTTATCTTATTGACTGCATTGAGTCTATTTGAATAATTCACAGTGGTTGAAATAACAGCAATTTTTGAAAACAATGCCTTCAAAATTGCCTGAAATATAGTTATTCGCCATAGACGTGGGACTAATTGTTCGATGCTAAAATGTCATTAATGATTTCAGTAACAAGTTGCTATCAGATTGGCTATGAGATTGGCTATCATTGGACTTCTGCAAACTGTTAGAAGGCTATTTAACACTTGTTTTCGTTTGCTGGCAGATTTTGTAGCATCCTTACCTTTATAGGAATTTTGAAATTACATTTATTTCAACTATTTTACATAATATCGACGACACCATTATTGAGTCAATCATTTCCACAGCACATCTTCGTCGGAATAATTTCTGAATAGCCTAGATCTTATAAAATCACATCTCTTTTCTCATTGCAGACTTGAAAACGACGCATATGACGAGAACGGAAATTCGTTAGCTGACATGGCTTTTGACAATGATCAGATTGGTATACGAAGCCCCCCATCTCTAGACGATGACGTATACACGCTGTACTACCCGCCCGAGAAGAGGTAAATATGCAGTATAGGATTTTAATTACCTTTTGATAGAGATCCATTTTTGATGAATTTTGCTGTTAATGTTTGCTTGGTTTGTTTTTCAGAGTTACTCGTTGTTCAATGTTAGGCTATTTCCATAATTCAGACTAACAGACAGATAGTTAGATAGACAGACAGAGAGACAGACAGACAGAGAGACAGACAGACAGAGGGGGTGTAACAGAATCTTGACGAACAGATCGAAGCCAATGTGATATTTAGCTGCTAGGGACACATTGAGGCTACTGCTCATTCTGGATGCGCGTGGTCACTGATGTGTGTGTTTGGCGTTGTATCATCTCAGAACAGAGAGGCATGCAGATGAAGAATTAGATAGAGCCTTGAGGGAGATCCTGGGTCAGTTAACAGCGAGACAATATCTGCATTCTCTGATGACAATACGTGTAGGGTAAGGGCATTTCTTATAAGCGTTTACCTGACGTCATCATTTTTGTTCTATATCCCGTGCTTTTGGCTTTAGTTTCTGTCGTGCATTATTTGTGTGATATGGTCTCATGTTTTTGTGTGGATGTTTTTTTTTTCCTTCACTGTCATTTCAAGACATTTCGCCCTTTCGTTCTTTGTTGTCGCGGGTTAAAGCGTTCATGGTTGGTTGGTTGGTTGGTCACTATAGGTTACTAACAACTTAAAACTAGTTTTCTTAAATAACTCGCAAAAAAATCTAATACTGACAACTCACAATAGGCCTACAGTATGTAACATGACCGGTGGGGGTTGGTCCTGTATTAAAGCACTGTTGAGAAACAGAAAAAAGGCGTCAGAATACATTAAGGTTAAGGCATGAATAATTTATAACAGTTGTCTAATGGCTTTAATCTTTATTTCTATAACATATTTTCATCATAAATGAACGAAAAATGTTAACATTAAGCAAATATTAAATTATTAATGGTGTTCCATGGCTCCGTATTGCATAGATTAAATCTCACCAATCAAGTCCTAAGGCTGTAATAAGACTTGGTGATAGGGGGGATAATTGTCTACTGAATCATAGACTGTAACTTAATAGGCTATGTGTCGTTTTGCAGGGAGGAGAGCAGTATGGAAGATGAGTCGGAACCCTTATCCAAAAGGCATTCGGACGGGATCTTCACCGACAGCTACAGTCGTTACCGAAAACAGATGGCAGTCAAAAAGTACCTGGCAGCGGTCCTTGGGAGAAGGTACAGACAGAGGGTGCGAAACAAAGGACGTCGCCTTTCTTATTTGTAACGTCCCCAGAGAGCCCAAAATACCCTCCTGTGTATATATCCAATCGTAAAATCAAAAAGTCATTCTGATATAACTGACCAAACAGTGGATTGCGCCTGTGTTCTTTAAACATGTATTTATGTATGAAGTAAAGCCATTAAAATGAATATTTTAATAATAATATTGTTTTTCTTTTTGTACAAAAGCACTTGATACCGCACAGTTAGACCTATATACTTTGTGGACCAATATTTTATTTTCATGTCAATATGTTGAAAACAAAACAAACAAACAAAAATCGAAAAAAAAGGAAATTGTGCACCTTCAACATTATGCGCTTGAAATATTTAAAAAGTCATCTACATATGCAGAAAATAAATAGATTTTAAAAAGACAATCAAAGTATTGAATGTTATACTTATTTTTGTAACCAACGTTCTATTTTTTTAGCTGTTGTTTTGTTTGTTTCCCAAAACAGGCCCAAAGATGCACTGAGCATGCACACCAATAATTCAGACAGTCTGATTTGATTGGATAGATGTGGCCCCTAAACGCAATTGACCGCCTCACGTTGTGGGCGACTGTGTGAGGTTTGCAATCAGGCCCCAGACTTTTTGGAATGGGGGCACTGGACAAATGACTGTATTCCCTAGGACTGGTGAGGCCCCGCCCACTGCTCATGCATGGAGTAATTGTGTTGCAGGGGTTGAATGGCGTGGTCAGGTCGTTGAAGGTGATGAGAAGGTTGTGATTTTATCATGGGCACCCCTAGTCATGTGACCCTCCAGGCTATTGTCGGCAGTTTCTCACAAACCGCCACTCGCCTCCCAGATAGCAAGCGGATCTGGGCCGTATATGGGCCGGAACTAAGCCACAAGTGCGAGATCTGGCCTGTATATGGCCCTGATCGGATTGCTGTCTGGGCTGCTTCTCTCCTCTGAACGAACACTGTTCGGAGCGTGTGTCACCTCGCCGTTCCCTGTGAGGTTAACCCCCGACCCTAAACTCAGGCATCGCGCCTGAAACCAGGGAGGTCGGCACGGGAGGTCAACTTTACTAAGTTTATCAGATGTATAATAATATGCTTATTTACTGCATGTTGAGAGGGATTCCTTGGCGATCTGCTAAGAACTGCATGTTGTCTTGCCGTTCGGCTAGTGCTGTGTTGGGGGCTGGTTGTGGTCTAATTAGATGCCAGTGCACTTTCGAGAGCTGTGAGTAACGCAGGAAGACCCTGTCCGAGCTCGAGGCGATGATATCTTCCTATTACACAGAGCACAGCTGCTACTGCACTGACTTGTGGAATTAAACCCCCCTTATTGCCTTGTCCTGACGACATTGATTTATTTATTCATCAAGGTCCTGCAACTTGTAAAAAATCTTGTCTGGTGTTGATTTTACAGTGATATGCTTATTGCTATGATGATGCTTATCTGTGTTAGATGTCCTTAAGAGTATATCTATGTGATGATGAGAGAAATGTGTACGACTGAGAGAGAGATATATACACAGAGAGCAGATGGGGATTAGTGTACGTACAGTACAGAGAATGATCCTGTGAGATAACAGAGTGATGAGGCCCTAGAGAGAGACGGTCACCCCTGGTAACGGTGTGGAGGAGGTATCCCTGTGCCTTGGAGGGGGAGAGACCAGGGTGGGATGACAGAGAGGCTTAGGGGGAGTCAAAGAGCGGATGGTGGCCAATTAACCCCCTCTACTTATCCACCAACGTAGTGACTCTTAACAGGACTGGGGCCACACTCTGGGTCCACTCTGGGTCCACTCTGGGTCCACTCTGGGTCCACTCTGTAACAGAACTGGGACCACACTCTGGGTCCACTCTGGGTCCACTCTGTAACACGACTGGGACCACACTCTGGGTCCACTCTGGGTCCACTCTGGGTCCACTCTGGGCCCACTCTGGGTCCACTCTGGGTCCACTCTGTAACGGGACTGGGGCCACACTCTGGGTCCACTCTGGGTCCACTCTGGGTCCACTCTGTAACAGAACTGGGACCACAATCTGGGTCCACTCTGGGTCCACTCTGGGTCCACTCTGTAACGGGACTGGGACCACACTCTGGGTCCACTCTGGGGTCCACTCTGGGTCCACTCTGTAACGGGACTGGGACCACACTCTGGGTCCACTCTGGGTCCACTCTGGGTCCACTCTGTAACACGACTGGGACCACAATCTGGGTCCACTCTGGGTCCACTCTGGGTCCACTCTGGGTCCACTCTGTAACGGGACTGGGACCACACTCTGGGTCCACTCTGGGTCCACTCTGGGTCCACTCTGGGTCCACTCTGGGTCCACTCTGTAACAGGACTGGGGCCACACTCTGGGTCCACTCTGGGTCCACTCTGGGTCCACTCTGGGTCCACTCTGGGTCCACTCTGGGTCCACTCTGTAACAGGACTGGGGCCACACTCTGGGTCCACTCTGTAACAGGACTGGGGCCACACTCTGGGTCCAGTCTGGGACAAGGCCACTAGTGATGCAGGCCACTAGTGATGTTTGATGATGTTATTGTCTAGACTTGTTGGGATGTGGTACACAGAGGCTTAGCGATCCTCCCTGGACATTCAATCCAGAGATACAAACTACTGGATGTATTTATTCACTTCCACGAACATGGTTTTATACACCTTGCAGTTCAATCTGTGGCCTGTGTCCCATGCAAAGTAATGAAACAATCTTTCTTCATCCTGGCTCCTCCCACAGGCTTTGTGTGTGTGTGTGTGTGTGTGTGTGTGTGTTTGTTTGGTTGTTTTTATGTATGGGTATGGGTGAGCTTGTCTGTGTGAGTGTGTGTGTGTGTGTGTGTGTGTGTGTGTGTGTGTGTGTGAGTGAGTGAGTAAGTGTTTGTGCATGTGTCTGTGAGTGCATACTGTATATGAAGGATCATTGTAAACATCTGTGTGTGTGCATGTGCATGTGTGTGTGTGTGTGTGTGTATGTGTGTTTGTGTGTGTGTGTGTGTGTGTGTGTGTGTGTGAGTGAATACAGTACACGTGTGTAAGGTGAAGGGATGATTTTTCACGTGTGTGAGATGGAAACAGCGTTTGGCTTCGGTGCCTTGCTTCGACATGAGAAAAAAAAAATCGCCACAAGTGACAGATGGCATTTTTAGTGGCCCTATGATGCTGCAGCCCACTAGCGTACATTCAGCCTCCTGTCCACTCTTTGACCTCTGACCTGTACTTGGCTTGACTAAGACACAGCGGACCTTCAAAGCATGGCCAACAACTATAGAGTGAGGTGTTTAGGTTTTATGTGTTGATGGAGCAGGTAGAATGTGTGTGTGTTCAGTTTCTGTGTGAGTCGTGAACCTATGACCAGTGCTTAATGTTGATTACAAGGTGTTGCTGTTTGTTTGATATTGGTCCATAACATTACTTTACCTCGAAGAGATTATAGCCCCTAACTCAAAGTTATGTCCATATCAATTATTCGATTAAAAAAGGGGATGAACTTTAACCCTAACCCTTAAAAAGGGTGTCTATGATGGAATATAACCCTGTTCAAATCAGCACCTGTTGGTGATGCTTCTGACAGCGCCCAAAACGCCTTACTTCGATGTTCAAATTTGTATCTTTACGTATATCTGAAATAATGTGTTAAAACAGTGAATCTTAGTGACATCGTTATACACACAGGAGTCTTTATGGGGTTTACGTTTATAAATGTTATCAAAGTGTTGTAAGATTTGTATGAATAAATTTTTGTAAACAACAAAAAGCTCTAATCAATGTCTAATCTTTGAAACACCTGTATTGGTTAAGGTTAGGGTTACACTGTACTGAGTCCATGCATACTGACATATTAATACTATTAGAAAGCAGAAACCTTTCAGAAATCCTTTAGGGAAACATCTACAGTATGCTCACTGTGAGGGTTAGATTAGGCGCCCAGATAGCAAGCGGATCTGGGCCGTATATGGGCCGGAACTAAGCCACAAGTGGCAGATCTGGCCTGTATATGGCCCTGATCGGATTGCTGTCTGGGCGCCCATCTGTTTTTTATTTGTATTTGTTTACCATAGACCTCTAGCCGGCCAGAAACCATGGTCTTAACATAACTCATGGACACCTAGTTTATTTGGCTCATACACACGTTGGCCTAGACAAGTTCAAGGGTCATATCAACTGGTGATCATTTTCACAGTCGCACCCATCGCCTTAGATATCTGTGGGGATCTGGTCAGGAGCGATTTAACACGACCCTCCACGGTGTCTCAACACCTTCGGTCCAGACCGTCTGGCCCATTATTCAGACGTCCTGTGGCGTCCTGCTTGTCCTGGAGACCTGGGAGGACGAGGCGGAGGAGGAGCCTGGAGGAGGAGGACAAGAGAGACCGTTACACACATGAAGACCCAGAAACACGCCGGAGGTCCAGGGTACCACTGGAGGGGTGGAGGAAGAAGAACCTTAATATGTCCTGAACACTCTCTCTCCTTAACACCACACACACACACACACACACACACACACTCACGAACACACACACACACACCCACACACACATGAACGCACCTACTCCCCCACACGTACACGCACACACACACGCACACACACACACACACACACTCCTCCACACATGCATGTACGCGAGGCACACACACACACACACACACACACACACACACCTGTCTCTTACACCTCTTAGATTGAACTGCTAGTGTCTAATCAATCAATCAATCAATCAATCAAAGCTTTATTTGTATAGCGCATTTCATACCCAGAGGCAACACAATGCGCTTTACAGAGAACAAGGGAGGTGGGCATACGACCCACTCTCTACATATTCCAGAGGGAAGCAAAAAAACAGTAATAACCCGGGGGCCAGATAAGTGAGCTGTAAAAATTCTTCCCTGACTAATAGGAAATGTCGGGTTAGGTCATCCTCAAAATGAGTATAAAACCGTACCAGTTTTTCCACAATTGGCACTGTCTAGTTCTTACTATATAACTGGTACTGATCTAGAGTTCTTACTATATAACTGGTACTGATCTAGAGTTCTTACTATATAACTGGTACTGATCTAGAGTTCTTACTATATAACTGGTACTGATCTAGAGTTCTGACTATATAACTTGTCCGTATCTAGAGTTCTTACTATATAAAACTGGTCCTGATCTAGAGTTCTTACTATATAACTGGAACTGGTCTAGAGTTCTGACTATATAACTGGTACTGATCTAGAGTTCTTACTATATAACTGGAACTGATCTAGAGTTCTTACTATATAACTGGTACTGATCTAGAGTTCTTACTATATAACTGGTACTGATCTAGAGTTCTTACTATATAACTTGTCCGTATCTAGAGTTCTTACTATATAAAACTGGTCCTGATCTAGAGTTCTGACTATATAACTGGTCCTGATCTAGAGTTCTTACTATATAACTGGTACTGATCTAGAGTTCTTACTATATAACTGGTCCTGATCTAGAGTTCTTACTATATAACTGGAACTGGTCTAGAGTTCTGACTATATAACTGGTACTGATCTAGAGTTCTTACTATATAACTGGAACTGATCTAGAGTTCTTACTATATAACTGGTACTGATCTAGAGTTCTTACTATATAACTGGTCCTGATCTAGAGTTCTTACTATATAACTGGAACTGATCTAGATTTCTTACTATATAACTGGTCCTGATCTAGAGTTCTTCTATATAACTGGAACTGATCTAGAGTTCTTCTATATAACTGGTACTGATCTAGAGTTCTTACTATATAACTGGTCCTGATCTAGAGTTCTTACTATATAACTGGTCCTGATCTAGAGTTCTTACTATATAACTGGTCCTGATCTAGAGTTCTTACTATATAACTGGTCCTGATCTAGAGTTCTTACTATATAACTGGTCCTGATCTAGAGTTCTTACTATATAACTGGTCCTGATCTAGAGTTCTTACTATATAACTGGTACTGATCTAGAGTTCTTACTATATAACTGGTCCTGATCTAGAGTTCTTACTATATAACTGGTCCTGATCTAGAGTTCTGACTATATAACTGGTACTGATCTAGAGTTCTTACTATATAACTGGTCCTGATCTAGAGTTCTTACTATATAACTGGTACTGATCTAGAGTTCTTACTATATAACTGGTCCTGATCTAGAGTTCTTACTATATAACTGGTACTGATCTAGAGTTCTTACTATATAACTGGTACTGATCTAGAGTTCTTACTATATAACTGGTCCTGATCTAGAGTTCTTACTATATAACTGGAACTGATCTAGAGTTCTTACTATATAACTGGTCCTGATCTAGTTCTTACTATATAACTGGTCCTGATCTAGAGTTCTTACTATATAACTGGAACTGATCTAGAGTTCTTACTATATAACTGGTCCTGATCTAGAGTTCTTACTATATAACTGGTCCTGGTCTAGAGTTCTTACTATATAACTGGACCTGATCTTCCATCCCTGAGTGTAGAGAGAGTGAACCCAGCGGGGAATGAAGGAGAAGGGAAACTAATTGCTTATTCCACAGATGGTCTTTCTACCCTGGTGATTTATCATGTCCCACTGCTGTTAAAACATGTGATACTGGATCAAACCACACGCTGGACCCACCGGTGGGCCCCTGGTGGACTGTGTGAGCTGAATACACCACGCCCGCTCTCCTCCTCCTGCTCCCTCCATCATGTCTGCTCTCCTCCTCCTCCCCCTCTCTCCATCATGTCTGCTCTCCTCCTCCTCCTCCTCCCTCCATCATGTCTGCTCTCCTCCTCCTCCTCCTCCTCCCCCCTCCTTCCCTCCCTCCATCATGTCTGCTCTCCTCCTCCTGCTCCTCCCTCCCTCCATCATGTCTGCTCTACTCCTCTTCCTCCTTCTCCTTGTCCTCCTCCTCCCTCCATCATGTGTGCTCTCCTCCCCCACCTCCTCCCTCCTTCCATCTTGTGTGCTCTCCTCCACCTCCTCTTCCCTCCATCTTGTCTGCTCTCCTCCTCCTCCTCCCACTCCTTCCCTCCCTCCATCATGTCTGCTCTACTCCTCTTCCTCCTCCTTCTTCTCCTTGTCCTCCTCCCTCCCTCCATCATGTGTGCTCTCCTCCTCCTCCTCCTCCCTCCCTCCCTCCATCATGTGTGCTCTCCTCCCCCCCTCCATCACGTCTGCTATCCTCCTCCTCCTTGTCCTCCTCCTCTTCCCTCCATCATGCTATCCTCCTCCTTCTCCCCCTCCTCCTCCCTTCTCCCCCTTCTTCTCCTCCTCCTCCTCCTTCTCCTTCCTCCTCTTTCCTTCTCCTCCTCCTTCTCCTTCCTCCTCTTTCCTTCTCCTTGGCCTTGGAAGTGTTGTCCTGTCTTGTGGAACCAGCAGCATTGGAGTGGCAGAAAAGTGTGTGATCTGATCCTCTGGCTTTGTGTGTGTGTGTGTGTGTGTGTGTGTGTGTGTGTGTGTGTGTGTGTGTGAGTGTGTGTTTGTGTGTGTGTGTGTGTGTCTCAGAGCCCACCTAACCCAATCAGGGAGATGTTGCTTGGCAACGGAGCCACAGAGGGACACAGTTATGTATATGTGTACATTGTGTGTGTGTGTGTGTGTGTGTGTGTGTGTGTGTGTGTGTGTGTGTGTGTGTGTGTGTGTGTGTGTGTGTGTGTCCCTGTGCTTTGTGCATGCACCCAGACTGCAAAGGCCTTGAGATGGCTCCAGGAAGATTTTGGATTGGCTAGCGACAAAATCGTCTTCCTCACAACAGCACCCAGCTAGCTGCCAACATGCTAGCGCTGACCATCGGCAGACGGTTGCTTTTCCCCTGTTAACGAGTACAATAAAATGACATTATATTAAAATAAGAAACAAACTTCGACAAGTGCACAGTGAACCTGTCGTCCCCTACCCATGATGTGTGTCGTCACCACGCACAGATGTTGAATGATGTTGTTGATCTCCATCCAGCGGTCAGTAAAATTAACCAAATGTCACGGTGGACATGATTAGATTCCTTTTAGCCTACAGAATCTAGCTAACTTTTTTTTGAGCGGCTAAGAGTTAATTAGTGTCGTAATTAACACAGAAAATAACCATTCTTTGACCATTCAGTTTGCCTCAAGATGCTCAGAAGCAAAATGTCCCAGTTCATTCTCTATAGTGGCCGGTTTCTGTACAGGTGTCTCCATCTAGAGGATGGAGACACGCAAACAAATCCAAGCAGCTAGTCCCAGTCCCTGTGCACTATGAGAATAAACAAGCAGCTAGTCCCAGTCCCTGTGCACTATGAGAATAAACAAGCAGCTAGTCACAGTCCCTGTGCACTATGAGAATAAACAAGCAGCTAGTCCCAGACCCTGTGCACTATGAGAATAAACACCACAAGAGCTACTGAACACATCAAGCTTTGAAAGTCGACCATGAAAAAGTGGAATATAAAATGGTCTCACCTGGTCCTACCTGGTCCCTCCTGGTCCCACCTGGTCTTACCTGATCTCACCTGATCTTACCTGGTCCCACCTGGTCCTACCTGGTCTCACCTGGTCTTATCTGATCTTACCTGGTCTCACCTGGTCCTACGTGGTCTCACCTGGTCTTACCTGGTCCCACCTGATCTTACCTGGTCTCACCTGGTCTTACCTGGTCCCACCTGGTCTTACCTGGTCCCTTCTGGTCTTACCTGGTCCCACCTGATCTTACCTGGTCTCACCTGGTCCTACCTGGTCTCACCTGATCTTACCTGGTCCCACCTGGTCTTACCTGGTCCCTTCTGGTCCCACCTGGTCCTACCTGGTCCCTTCTGGTCCCACCTGGTCTTACCTGATCTTACCTGGTCCCACCTGGTCCTACCTGGTCCCTTCTGGTCCCACCTGGTCTCACCTGGTCTCATCTGATCTTACCTGGTCCTACCTGGTCCCTTCTGGTCCCACCTGGTCTCATCTGATCTTACCTGGTCCCTTCTGGTCCCACCTGGTCTTACCTGGTCCCACCTGGTCCTACCTGATCTTACCTGGATTTACCTGGTCTTACCTGGTCTCATCTGATCTTACCTGGTCTCACCTGATCTTACCTGGATTTACCTGGTCTTACCTGGTCCCTTCTGGTCCTACCTGGTCCCTTCTGGTCCCACCTGGTCCTACCTGTGAGCATCTCTCTCTCTTATCCATGTTCTGATAGAAGCAGCCCTGGTCCTTCTCTGCGCTGAGCCAGGGGAGTCGGGGGAGGTGTGTTTGCTCCTGAGCCAGGGGAGTCGGTGGAGGTGTGTTCTGAGCCAGGGGAGTCGGGGGAGGTGTGTTCTGAGCCAGGGGAGTCGGGGGAGGTGTGTTTGCTCCTGAGCCAGGGGAGTCGGGGGAGGTGTGTTTGCTCCTGAGCCAGGGGAGTCGGTGGAGGTGTGTTTGCTCCTGAGCCAGGGGAGTCGGGGGAGGTGTGTTTGCTCCTGAGCAAGGGGAGTCGGTGGAGGTGTGTTTGCTCCTGAGCCAGGGGAGTCGGTGGAGGTGTGTTCTGAGCCAGGGGAGTCGGGGGAGGTGTGTTTGCTCCTGAGCCAGGGGAGTCGGGGGAGGTGTGTTCTGAGCCAGGGGAGTCGGTGGAGGTGTGTTTGCTCCTGAGCCAGGGGAGTCGGGGGAGGTGTGTTTGCTCCTGAGCCAGGGGAGTCAGTGGAGGTGTGTTTGCTCCTGAGCCAGGGGAGTGGGTGGAGGTGTGTTTGCTCCTGAGCCAGGGGAGTCGGGGGAGGTGTGTTTGCTCCTGAGCCAGGGGAGTCAGTGGAGGTGTGTTTGCTCCTGAGCCAGGGGAGTCGGGGGAGGTGTGTTTGCTCCTGAGCCAGGGGAGTCGGTGGAGGTGTGTTTGCTCCTGAGCCAGGGGAGTCGGGGGAGGTGTGTTTGCTCCTGAGCCAGGGGAGTCGGTGGAGGTGTGTTCTGAGCCAGGGGAGTCGGTGGAGGTGTGTTTGCTCCTGAGCCAGGGGAGGTGGAGGTGTGTTTGCTCCTGAGACGACCACAATCCCTCCGGTCACATGTCCGTTTGCGTAGAGAACAGGAAATACAGACTCGCCACACACAGTAGGGCCTGAACACATGGCCTGAGTGGGCGTGTCTATGGCAACGGCTGCCTCTGAACACCATCACATGCTCACGCACATACAGTACATACAGTAACGCTGAGTCAATAGATCCTCCCTCCACCCCGACAAGCCACACCCACAGACCTCCCGTCCTCATCCACACCCACGGATCTCCCGTCCTCATCCAGACCCATGGATCTCCCGTCCTCATCCACTCCCCTCTCTCCTCATCCACTCCCCTCTCTCCTCATCCACTCCCCTCTCTCCTCATCCAATCCCTCTCTCCCTCTTATCTCTCCATTAGGACATCGATTTTTCTGAAAGTCTGTGTTTTTCTGGTAAGATCTTAGAGTAAGACTCTTATGGTCATGACTGCTCCTTCCTTCCTTCCTTCCTTCCTTCCTTCCTTCCTTCCTTCCTTCCTTCCTTCCTTCCTTCCTTCCTTCCTTCCTTCCTTCCTTCCTTCCTTCCTTCCTTCCTTCCTTCCTTCCTTCTTTCCTTCCTTCCTTCCTTCCTCCCTTCCTTCCTTCCTTCCTTCCTTCCTTCCTTCCTTCCTTCCTTCCTTCCTTCCTTCCTTCCTTCCTTCCTTCCTTCCTTCCTTCCTTCCTTCCTTCCTTCCCTCCTTCCTTCCTTCCTTCCTTCCTTCCTCCCTTCCTTCCTTCCTTCCTTCCATCCTTCCTTCCTTCCTTCCTTCCTTCCTTCCTTCCTTCCTTCCTTCCTTCCTTCCTTCCTTCCTTCCTTCCTTCCTTCCTTCCTTCCTTCTTTCCTTCCTTCCTTCCTACCCCCCAATTAGAATTCTGAAAGCAGCTGGATGGGGTTGTGGTGCTGGGTAGTGTTACTGGGTAGAGCAGGGTAGAGTTACTTGATAGGGCTTATATGATATCTTTCGTTTTCTGGCGTATTGAATCACATGAAAAATATTTAAATTTAATGCAATCCACATAATCATTCTATGATCCGCAAGAAAACACATTATTAGAGAACCGTTTCAATCTGAAAGCATCACGTTCTCGTTTTAATGAGAGTGTTCTCAGGAGAACGTTTTCTCGTGATATCGAGTCCCGGCACGATTCGTTGATCTTCTCTCCCTGTGTTGCTGTCCCACGCCCTGCGGCTCTCCCCCAGAGAACGCTCTCACTGTAAGTTACTCCGAATAATAACGCGTTCCGTGGAGCAGGTAGAACGCTGTGACGCCGACGGTGACGCCGACGGTGACGTGGCGCCACGCGTATCGCGTATCTAGGCCGATGTGCATCTTCCATCTTCCTCTTCGGTGCGGCGGTCGCCGGCCGACCCCTGCGTGTGTGTGAGGTCTCTTCCTGTACGGCTGTCATGTTGTCACGGTGCCAGCGAACCGCGCTCTGCCCCGCCCCCTTCTTAAGTGTCAGAGTCTAAGAATATAACGCAGGGGAGTGGAGAGGCGCTCAGGAGCTGCAGTGTGGCCCCCTCCACACACACACACACACACACACACACGCACGCACGCATGCACACACACGAACACACACGGGCCTCATTCTACTCATAAATCATTCAGTGGCAGCTTCAGAGGAGCTGGGGGCGCGGGTGTGGGGGGTGGGGGGGGGGCGGGAGGGTTGAAGGGAGGGGCGCGGGGGGATGGGGGGAGTATGTGGGGGGTGGGGGGGGGTCCTAGCTACGCCCCAGCCTGGAGTGCCTGCTCTTGAGTCATCTGAACCCCCCCCCCCCCCCGCCGTGTCCCCCTCTAGTGGGCCGCTCGGCTCGTGGGACATCCAACCAGGAATCGGGAGCCAGTGGGCGGGTCCTCTGGGAACGGCGTAGGAGGGGCGGACAGCTAGATGTGGGCGGGGCGGTGGGGAGGGGGCGGACACGGGCGGCTGAGCAGGAGTTGCCTTCAGTGGGGGGGGGGGGAAGGGGGCGTGGAGCACTTAACTTGCGTCGCATGAGCGGCGATATTGACCGGCGCTACCTATCATTCATTTATCAGGGTAAATGCTTTGTTTTTCTGGAACTACTGGTATGCACAGTAATATATTCCCTGAAAGCTCGTCCGAACCCGACCGTAGTTCCGTCTGAGTCCGTTCAATAAGCCTTTTCACTTCACGTGGATATGCATTACCCTTTACTTAGATGACATGATAATTGAATGACGCTCAGTGATTGATCTCGATGCAGCTAATGGGATAAGTATGTGAGTCGATGATGTCATGCAGTAGCATCGACACGTTTAACGCGTCCGTTACATCCGCCAGACCTCGGAATCCGATCGTTGACAAAAGACAGAGTCGGGATTCCCGTGCCGAGGAAGTCGTCTCACACACGGGAGGTTGTTCTCCGAGCTTAAGGGGCAGGTACGGAGCGGTTTACGGTCGGGTACGGTAACGGCATCCGCACACCTGGGAGGTGAAGTCGTCCAAACGACCACAACAGCGCTCGGTCGGCGGGAGTCCTAAGCCACTCGTCCGTTTGTCCACTCGTCCACTTCAATTCAGTCTAGGAATCTCACCACAGTACGATGTTTGACGCCTCCCTGACCTTTGGGCGACGATGTAAGGAATCAAACACCTCGAGTGTGACCTCATCATGAACCTCACACACTTTCTATTCTTATTTGCGCAGTCTTACACTGGGTCCTGCTTGGACAAGGGTGTACATACACTGAATAATGCATGCCTGTTGGAACAGGGTGTCATAACTTGGTGTGAGATTGGCGCAGAGAAAATAACCTCTCTTTCTTTCTTTCTTTCTTTCTTTCTTTCTTTCTTTCTTTCTTTCTTTCTTTCTTTCTTTCTTTCTTTCTTTCTTTCTTTCTTTCTTTCTTTCTTTCTTTCTCTCACCCCTCCTCTCTCTGTCTCTCTCTCTCTCTCACCGTTCTATCTCTCTCTCTCACACACACTCTCTCCCTCCCCCCCTCTCTCTCTCTCCCTCCCCCCCCTCTCTCTCTCTCTCATCCCCTCTCTCTCTCTCCCCCCCCCTCTCTCTCTCTCTCTCTCTCTCCAGAACACCATAGTTATATCAGCAGGTTCCTCCACCCAGTTCCTCTCTCTCTCTCTCTCTCCTTCTCCCCCCCCTCCCTCTCTCTCTCTCCCCCCCCCTCTCTCTCTCTCCAGAACACCATAGTTATATCAGCAGGTTCCTCCCCCCAGATCCTCTCTCTCTCTCCCCCCCCCTCTCCCCCCCCCCCTCTCTCTCTCTCTCTCTCTCTCCCTCCCCCCCCCCTCTCTCTCTCTCTCTCTCCAGAACACCATAGTTATATCAGCAGGTTCCTCCCCCCCTCCCAGCCCGTCCGTCCCAGAGTCATTTCCTGAATGGAATCTGTGGTAATGAGTGGATGATGATTAACACCAGGGAAACGCTGGACGTTGAGTGTGTGTGTACAGTACTCTCTCTTTTACACGTCTTCATCTTCCTGTGGGGACTGTATGCGATGATAGTTACTGTACTTATCTTGATAGCATTGAAAGGAATGAGCATTTCTGGTTAAGAACATCATCGACGAAACTAAAGGTTTTGGACACATTTCTTTCCAAACAGCTTCATACATACGTTCTCTGTCTGTCTGGCACTGTTCTATATTTTGCACTGTCCTGTCTGGTTCCTGTCTATTGTTGTCTATTTATTATTATACAACAGCTAGTTCCGACCGCGCATTGCGATTGGCTAAGACGCATTCCAAGCAGTGCCTTAAAACCCTATAATGGCACTGGGTTAATCACCAAATGTATTCCTACTCCCTGTCGCTCGTAGCGTACTCGCGTTGCCTAGCGATCGTAATCAAAGTCGGAACTAGCTGGCGTATCGCGGAGGTAACATATTTAAGCAAGACTGAACACTATAAACCTGTCTTTTTCCAAAATAAAATGAACGACAGTGAGGTGCTGTTGTGTGAAAGCAATAAGAGAGACGCGCTAGTTAAAGGGAGAAGGAGAGACGCGCTAGTGACAGGCAGAGGTGTGAGGGGGAGACGCGGAGAGAGAGAGAACCGTCTGTCTTTTTCATTCGCACGCGTGCGCGACCTCCCGGGGTCCCACACCGGGTCACTTCCTGCACGGCAAGCGGAGGAGCCAGGCGGGGCCCCCGACACTTCCTGTGGTGGTGTGTGTGTGTGTGTGTGTGTGTTAACCCTAACCCAATGCACTCAGACAATGGTTTCAGGTTTAGCGCAGGTGGGGGGGGGGTGATCGCGCCGATCGATCCCTGGGACACCGGCAGCTTCCCCTGTCAGCACAAATCCATTCTGTTGACACCGTGTCTCGGGCGCCAGCGAGTGCTGATCAGCAGCGAGCGGCAGCTCTACCACTATGTCTCTCTACCACACCCCCCCACCCCCCCCCCCTTCCCAAGCCGAGAACTCTCTCTCTACTCCCCCCCCTCCCCCGTCTCCCCCGCCCCAAGCCGAGAACTCCCTCTCTACCCCCCCCCCAACCCGCCCTCCCCAAGAACTCTCTCTCTACTCCCCCCCCCCAACCCGCCCTCCCCAAGAACTCTCTCTCTACTCCCCCCCCCCAACCCTCCCTCCCCAAGCCGAGAACTCCCTCTCTACTCCCCCCCTCCCCCCAACCCTCCCTCCCCAAGCCGAAAACTCTCTCTCTACTCCCGCTGCCGGGAACGAGAATGGCGCTTACGGCGTTTAAATTTAGGTTCAGGAGAGACATCCACAGAGAGAGAGAAAGAGAGAGAGAAAGAGAGAGAGAGAGAGAGAGAGAGAGAGAGAGAGACTGTGTGTGTGTGTGCGTGTGTGTGTGTGTGTGTGTGTGTGTGTGTGTGTGTGCGTGCGTGTGTGTGTGTGTGTGTGTGTGTGTGTGTACATCCAACACCTCTTCTTTCTTCTTCTCCTCCTACCCTGGGTTTGGCTGGTAGTTGTCATATTGTCATGGAAGTTGTTTTGCATCCCGGTTAATTGCCTGGTCCTTGGGGAGGCCTGCCAAGCCTCCCGTCCCCCTGACACCCTCACCCCCCACCCCCCCCCAAGCCACGCCGTCTCTCTAGCCCACCCCCCACCCCCCCCTTCCATGACACTTCTGAACTGAAGATTTCATTTTAATTTTATTAAGGATCCTCGTTAGCTAGTGCCATGGCAACCAGCTAGGCTTCCCGGGGTCCGCACCACACGAAACATGCAAACGATCACAGGTCAAAAAAAAAAGAAAGCCACGAATCAAATGCACCCAAAATAAATCAACAACCAAGTTCAACTAGTCGCCGACAGAAACTAACAGCCGACTAACACAAGGATGGGAGATATATGACCTTTGACCTACTGTACATAACACTTACCCTAACCCTAAAGCAGCACCACAACCCATGGTATCTATCTGGTGTGATTCATGAATATCTACCGTCATCCATCTTTAGTACGTAGACAGAAGTCATCCCCCCGACACAAACCACCCTGTGTTAGCCCCGCCCCACCCAGTAAATATACATGTTGACACACAGATTGAGTCAGTGATCCATGCTGGGGTCTTGATTGGAGCTGGTCTCTCTCTGTCCACACCTGACACCCTCTTTAGTGTGACTGATGCTTGGCACGGGGACAAAGTGACAGGTTTTTTTTTTTGTGTCATTTTTATTTCAGGGGCTTTCCTTTGTCCTCGTGTGGGACCAGATGTGGTCGCTCTACAAATGTAATAAAGATGTGACTACCCCCCCACCCCCTGAGGGTCTGTACGTGAAACCCCCTCTGTGTGTGTGTGTGTGTGAGAGAGAGAGAGAGAGAGAGAGAGAGAGTGTGTGTGTGTGTGTGTGTGTGAGAGAGAGAGTGTGTATGTGAGAGAGAGAGAGAAAGAGAGTGTGTGAGAGAGAGTGTGTGTGTGTGTGTGTGTGTGTGTGTGTGTGTGTGTGAGAGAGAGAGAGAGAGAGAGTGTGTGTGTGTGTGTGTGTGAGAGAGAGAGTGTGTATGTGAGAGAGAGAGAGAAAGAGAGAGAAAGAGAGAGAGAGATAGTGTGTGTGTGTGTGTGTGTGTGTGTCTGTGTGTGTGTCATAGTGTTTGTACTAGGCGGTTCTGTAGGGGAGGGGGGGGTGTCCTAACCCCCTTATTAGCAGGCTCCATGTGTTCCTGGTTAATCCCCCCCCCCCCCCCAGGGACCCCCCCGCCCCCATGGGACCCCCACCACCCTCCCCAGCCCACAGATGGGTCCTTATTTCCAGCACACTAATGATGGACATCCAAGGATTCCCAGCAGCCTGTTCCCCTGTATAATAGCACCAGGACCGGAGGCCTGAATGGTGTGATGATGCAAGCACTGCCCCCGCAGGGGGCCCTGGGGCCCCCTCTTTGACTGGGGGGCAGCGGACTAAGATATTGCCGATGAACATGAGGTACCTCTGGACGACAGGTCCCATATTGTTTTATGCAGGTCCATAGTCAAGAGATTCAGTTATATCTAATTGGAAGAGCAAATTTGATTTACATCATAAGGGAAATGAACACAATATTATATAAATACGTTTATATATTCCATAGCAACCAATAACATTTATAGTCCCTCCAGCCAAATCTAATGTTATGACATCATCACTCGCCTAGACCAAACAAATTCTGTCCGTCCTGCAATTCAACTCGCAATGAATGTACTTGAAGCTACGACTGACAGTGACAGTACGCATATTTGACTGATTGATTTACACTTCGCTCATGGCTGGCTAGCGATATCAGGTACAGTATGGCATTACTGTAGATTGGGTTGCTATGGGTCAGTGTTTGGGTTGCTAGGTCATATCTTGAATTGAGCATTGATTTAGAACAAGGGTGAGCAGTCCGTTGTGCAGAAATAATTCATACCTCTCAGCCAATTACAATTGAGTATTCAAACAAGCCATTGGATAAATACAAAAATAAAAATGATTTAAAAAAAGATATATATGTATATATATATACTTTTACAAACAAAACATACACTACAAATACACAGATACAACTAGCTCACTACTACACTACTACAAATACACAGATACAACTAGCTCACTACTACACTACTACAAATACACAGATACAAACAGCTCACTACTACACTACTACAAATAAACAGCTCACTACTACACTACTACAAATACACATATACAAACAGGCATTAAAATGGAGTCCCCACCCCCCATTACAATTATAACAGCTTCCACTTCTGAAGACTTCTACAAGATTGTGTAGTGTTTCTGTGAGACTTTTTGACCATTCATCCAGAAGAGCATTTGTGAGGTCAGACACTCATGTTGGATGAGAGGGCCCAGCTCGCAATCTCCGTTCACCTTCATCCCAAAGGTACTCGATGGGGTTGAGGTCAGGCCTCCAACCTCACCCAACCACGCCTTTATGGACCTTGCTTGGGGTGCACTGGGGGCACAGTCCTGCTGCAACAGAAAAGGGCCTTCCCCAAACTGTTCCCACAAAGTTGGAAGCATAGAGTTGTCCAAAATATCTTGGCTGAAGCTGAAGCATTAACATTTCCCTTCACTGGAACGGGGCCAAGGTCAACCCCAGAAAAACAACCCCAGACCATTATTCCTCCTCCTCCAAACTTTACAATTGGCACAAGAGGCACAACTCATCCATCAGACTGCCAGATAGAGATGTCTGATTCATCACTCCATAAAAGAGGTTTTTCACAAATGCTTGTGGAGGCAGAGTGCACGGCTAGGTGCTTGATTTGACACACCTGTGGCAATGGAACTGAATGAAACACCGTAATTCAATGATTAAGAGGTGTGTCCCAATACTTTTGTCATATATACTTATAGTATACTTAAAGTATACTTAAAGTATACTTAAAGTAAATACATAAATAAATAAACAAATAAAATAAAAAGAATAATAAATACAATATATATACAATACAATATATATATATACTGCTCAAAGAAATTAAGGGAACGCCAGTCATCAATCATCATGGCGGATCTCCATGAACGAAATAACCAAGTTGAAAACCTATATTGATCACATTGTGCAATTCACCAAGAACAAAATGACGGTCAATGAAAACCAAAATCATTAACCCATTGAGACCTGGATGTGATTAAGTGTGAGTAAGTGTTCTCTTAAATTTTTTGAGCAGTATATATATATATACACACACACACTGTATATATTATATGAACTATGCACCAAAAGTAATGAAGGGGAGGTCTCAGTAGGAACATGTGAGGTGTCTGTGCCGCGGTTGTTGACACGACGTCTCAGGCGGCGTGCTCGGGCCGTGGCTTTGTCTAATCGTCGTTCTCGCCGCTCACACGGCGAACATTAACCCAGCTTCAGCTGCTCGGCGTTCTGATGAACCGCCAACCCACCCACCGCTGCCAGGGTCGGTAACTACGGCGCCAGACTGACGAGCCCAGCTCAAACTAGCGCCATGACGCCGATCAAACACTCATGCGTTTACCTCCGAGACTGTGTTTTATATCCCTGGAGCACGCTTCAACACTGACATTATTATCATTATCGTATTGAACAGTATAGGACACATAATGCGCAATGCACCATGAGTAGAATAATGGGAGTTGTAGTCCTGTGCTCAAGGACTCTAAGGGTTTAGCCATGAAGCAGGACTACATGACTTCTAACCCTAGCCTCTCAAACAGATCTACCTGTATATTCAGTGTGGCATATCATTAAATAGTCATGGAAATGAATCATCCTGTGAAAAAACCAACAGCAAGACAGCTGTGATGAATAAAACATGTCTCATCCTCAATTGAACTTTTAAATAAGGAACATAGCATGGTTGCTCTGGTGGAGTTTAAAATAACCAACTTGATATTATGGCATAATGCCTTATGTTTTGAGTTAATTATGTATTGATATTGACTCAGAAAAGCAAAAATCAAATGTAGGTGGATATACAGGATCTTCTCTAACAGCTGAGAGACAGAATCAGAAAAAAAACGGATGCCATGAAAGCCTCTCTCACACACACACACACACACACACACACACACACACACACACACACACACACACACACACACATCCAGAGTAATAGAAGTGTAGATGTGGGAGCTAATGGGGTAATGATCCCAGGGAGAGGCCCATCGGCCTGGTGGGAAGAGTCTGCTTGATCTGTTTACTGGCTTCAGTGCAAGATGGACTGGCCATACACACACACACACACACACACACACACACACACACACAAACACAGGCACACACACACACACACACACACACACACACAAACACAGGCACACACACACAGACACGTGCGCGCACACACACACATACAGGCACACACACACACGCACATACACACACACGCGCGCGCGGCGCGCTCACACACACAAACACAGGCGCACACACACACACACACACACACACACACAAACACAGGCGCGCACACACACAGACACACAGACACACGTGCGCGCACACACACACACATACAGGCGCAAACACACACGCACATACACACACACACACACACACACACACACACACATAATAATTCTAGTCTTGACCTATAGGTGAGTTTGAACCTAGTTGCTCTCCATCCTATAGTTCCTCTAGCCTGGCTTCACCAGACTTCATCTGAAATTGCTGAGTTTATTTTAGATTTCCAAGGGGCGTCGTCAGTGGTGACAGAGTGAAATGCCTCTGGACGCAATTGGATAGAGCTATAACCAATCAGAGCATCGCAAAGTGGGTTAGTCATCATTTCATCGTATCAAGTGGGTACAGTCATTGTATCAAACCTGCCCTATATTAGATAAACGGCAAATATCTGCCGGGTGGAACTCAGTCTGAATGGGGGCGTGGCCAGACGGATCTGCGGAGAGAAACAGGAAGTGAGCTCACGTGATCAGGACGGCGAAGTCAGGTGACAGTTCCTCAAACTCCTCCTCAAACTACCTTTACCTTGCGTGGCACACACACACACACACACACACACACACACACACACACACACACACACACACAAACGCACAACAATGTTTTCAGAAGCGTGTGGCATCTTGCCAGTGCTCTGAGGGGCAGAATGGATAAAGACATTTGTCTGCATAAATATTACATTTTCCTCTGGTCCCACGCTGAATTATTGAGCAGGATGCACTCAGGAAAACAGTTTCTGTGAGGTGCCCCACAAACATGTGTCTTCTAAACCTCACCAGGGTTTATTTCTGGTTTTTAAAAAAAGGTTCTGACACAAACAGAGAAAAACATGTGAAACCATACAGAAAAATGTACAGTACATCTTCGTCCAACAGGCATGGAGACATATACTTTTACATCAAGTTCCTGGTTAGAATGGACAAACACACACGCACGCGCACACACACACACACACACACACACACATGTGCGCGCAGACCACTGACTGGAGATGCAGCAGATGGCCACGATGGAGGGTTGCTAGGCGACTGGTAATCAAACACTTAATCCACCATGATTTGGGAATCTTTGGTGTCAGAAAAAGATTGATCCCATAAGTTAAATATATCCCTTATTTTCGATGGTGATTGTTGTCAGGAACAGACCCTCTCCTCAAGCACACTGTGACTGCAAATGAGTTTGTTGAAAACAAAAGAACACCATTTTTTACGGTATATAACTGTAGTTTATGACCAAACATCCTCTCTCTGAAGGTGGCATCTTCTGTCTGCACACACCATGTATCATGGATGTCTAAACTGTGCACCGGGGACAGAGTTGATCTGAGGTTGAGCTGCCTGGGGCATTTTGCCATGTCTCTCCTATGATGCTTTTTTAGCTTCTCTTACTCTGAAATGTAATTTAATGTAATGTATTGCTTTATAAATGTTCTTAGCCCGTAGACAAACATACTCCAGGAGCTTGCTCGATCGCCTTGTTGAGAGGGGTCAGGGAAGAATTTTTACAGCTCACTTATCTGGCCCCCGGGTGATTACTGTTTTTTTTGCTTCCCTCTGGAATATGTAGGGGTGGGTCGTATGCCCACCTCCCTTGTTCTCTGTAAAGCGCATTGTGTTGCCTCTGTGTATGAAATGCGCTATACAAATAAAGCTTTGATTGATTGATTAATTGATTGATTGATTGATAGGGGAGTCCAGCCTGTGGTGGTGTTAGTGTTGCCCTGTTCCCCCGTGTGACGGGACTGACGGCGTTCTCCCATCACGAGCTCCTGAGCGCGGCGGAGGGGAGTGGCTCCGGGAAACGAGAGCGGGTGCGCTATCCTTTCATCTAAAAATAACCCTGAACGCGGTATCCCTCGACCCTTCCTCGACTCTCTGCCTCGTTGTGATTCCTGCAAAGTGAAGCGAGCAGATTATTCACTCTTAAGAGTAAAGGAAGCGTGCGTGCCGCGCGCACACACACACACACACACACGCACGGAAACGCACCCGTCTCTACACACGTACGCAGAGACACGTGTGTGCTTGATAATAATAATAATAATAATAATAATAATAATAATAATAATAATAATAATAATAATACATCTGATTTATTAAGTGCATTTCTCGAACCGAAAGCACTGTACTAATAAAAATAAAAATAAATAAATAAAATATATTTAAAAAACAGTAAAAAGGTCAGTAAAATAGTAGAGATTAAAAAATATATTATTCAACACAAGTCCTTAAATTCCAGTCTGAAAAGGTGTGTTTTAAGGAGAGCTTTGAAGGTCTTGAGAGACTCTGGCTCTTTGATGGAGTCTGGGAGTGAGTTCCACAGCCGTGGAGCAGCGCAGCTGAAGGCCCTGGCTCCCGTGGTTTTTAGCCTGCAGCGTGGCTGCTGGAGCTGGAGGAGTGGAGGGGGCGCTCAGGGCAGGACAGTTTGATGAGGTCAGAGAGGTACAATGGGCCAGTGGCATGGATGGCTTGGTAGGTAAAATCAGTACATGAGTGAACAGGAAGCCAGTGGAGGCTAAGTAACACCCGAGTAATGTGGTCACGAGGGGAGGTGTGGGTAACAACACGGGGAGCACAGTTTGGGACGTACTGCAACTGGTTGGTGCATTTTGCGGATGCCCCCACTAGGAGGGCATCGCAGTAGCTTGCACAAAGCAAACCTAAAAAGACAACAACATTGTGCGCATAGTCTTTAACACAACAGCATCTACAGTGTCTGCAGGGTCTACATCTACAGGGTCTACACCATCTACAGGGTCTACAGTATCTACAGGGTCTACAACATCTACAGGGTCTACAACATCTACAGGGTCTACAGCATCTACAGGGTCCCCAACATCTACATGGTCTACAACATCTACAGGGTCTAGCATCTACAGGGTCTAGCATCTACAGGGTCTACACCATCTAACATGGTCTACAACATCTACAGGGTCTACACCATCTACAGGGTCTACACCATCTACAGGGTCTACACCATCTACAGGGTCTACAACATCTACAGGGTCTACAGGGTCTACAACATCTACAGGGTCTACACCATCTACAGGGTCTACAACATCTACAGGGTCTACAGGGTCTACAACATCTACAGGGTCTACACCATCTACAGGGTCTATATCTACAGGGTCTACAACATCTACAGGGTCTACACCATCTACAGGGTCTACATCTACAGGGTCTACACCATCTACAGGGTCTACAACATCTACAGGGTCTACACCATCAACAGGGTCTACAGCATCTACAGGGTCCCCAACATCTACAGGGTCTACAACATCTACAGGGTCTACAACATCTACATGGTCTACAGCATCTACAGGGTCTACACCATCTACAGGGTCTACACCATCTACAGGGTCTACAACATCTACAGGGTCCCCAACATCTACAGGGTCTACAGCATATTCAGGGTCCCCAACATCTACAGGGTCTACAGCATCTTCAGGGTCTACACCATCTACAGGGTCTACAACATCTACAGGGTCCCCAACATCTACAGGGTCTACAGCATATTCAGGGTCTACAACATCTACAGGGTTTACAACATCTACAGGGTCTACAACATCTACAGGGTCTACAGCATCTACAGGGTTTACACCATCTACAGGGTCTACAGCATCTACAGGGTTTACACCATCTACAGGGTCTACAGCATCTACAGGGTCTACAACATCTACATGGTCTACAGCATCTACAGGGTCTACAACATCTACAGGGTCTACAACATCTACAGGGTCTACAACATCTACAGGGTCTTCAGCATCTACAGGGTCTACAGGATCTACAGGGTCTACACCATCTACAGGGTCTACAGCATCTACAGGGTCTACAGCATCTACAGGGTCTACAGCATCTACATGGTCTACAGCATCTTCAGGGTCTACAACATCTACAGGGTCTAGAGCATCTACAGGGTCTACAACATCTACAGGGTCTACAACATCTACAGGGTCTACACCATCTACAGGGTCTACACCATCTACAGGGTCTACACCATCTACAGGGTCTACACCATCTACAGGGTCTACAACATCTACAGGGTCTACAACATCTACAGGGTCTACAACATCTACAGATGCACATGTCTTCATATTGGAGACACAGGTCAGATTGAGGTACGTTGAAACATTGAACCGTAACCTTGCTACGGACAATTTGTCACAAAATGTCTGTGATGTCCCAATGTCAGATGAACTCCTGTGCTCATCCCTTCCAAAGCAGACCAAGGCAAGAGACAGCAGGGAGGAGAGTTGAGCACATAGCAGCTGATCCCCTCAGAGGGCCAGATCAGTAGATTCTGGTGTACCTACTGGTTCTGTTGATCTGCTTGGTGAGTAGCAGTGGAACAGACAGCTGGTCAGAGAGGCTATTATAATTAGGTAATTTTCTGTGCTTCTGTTGGGAACAAGGATGATGGGGTGATGAGGAACTCATTATCTGCAGAGGAATAGGGGATGTTTACCTCCGCATCTGTTAGAAAAGTGAATCTGCGTAGGTGTGTGTGTGTGTCTGTTGGTTTGTGCTGTGTGTGTATTGGAGTGTCCAATGCGCGTTTGTGTTGGCACGCCGGTCTGAGCGCCGCAGCACACGTGTACTGCATGTGTGGGAGTGTTAAGTCGGCGTATCTTATTAGCAGAGGATCCGGGTCGATGAAGCCGCCTCCCACTCGCGGCCCCTGAAGTCCCACACACCGTCTCCCGGCGTTAGCGCCTTAGCTCGCTACTCTAATCACCAGGAGCTCATCACAGCGCTCGCTTAATCAGGCTGGGGGCGGCTACACAAGCGCAGTGTGCAGCAACTAGACTGAGGTCACTGGAAACCACTGACCTCTACGTACTCTCCTTTCCTTTGATCTTAGACCTGCAATCTGCTCCCCCCCCCCCCCCCCCCCCCCCTCCACTGACAGTCCAATTTAGATAGCCATAGCGATTTCACACCAGAGCATCCCATTAATGAACGGGACCTGTGTTGGTGGTGTGAACTTGAAAGAGACGGAGGATGTTGGCACGGATGACGGGCTTCCTTTAGCTAATTGCTCATTCCGCGGCTCGGTTGAGGTGCACTCGTTTTGTGCGCGGTCGGTCGTGGGTGGCTCCGGCGTTTCTGCGTGTGCACGGAAACACCCTCCAGCTCTCTCGGTGTAGCTCGCAACGACAAACGTGAGTAACGGCTTTCTTAAAAATTATAGGATGAGAGAATGAAGTCTGGGGATTCAGAAGTTTCGGGACTTTTGGGGACCTTTGGGAATTCTTGGGCACTTTTCTACAACTCAGGGGCCTTTTCCACTCTCAGACTCCAGCTCAGCTTGACGATGTTTAGGAGAACTTCGTCCAGCTATAATGTAACGACTCACGTGTTTCGGCTCCCACACCCTCACCTCCACCTCGCGCCCTCTCTCTCTCTCCTCGGGTTTCCCTGCGCACCCTGCCGCCCCGGACCCGTGCTACGGTGCTCGGACGCGCCAGATTTCCCGCCTTTCACCGCCGGGGCCGCCTTTCTCCCCCCTCGCCTGCCGACTCCGACCTCAACGCCCCCAGCACCTCTGCGCCGGGAGAGGCGCGCGCGGCCGCGGCGAACGACTCGCCGATCCCCGTTCCTCATCGACGCACTGGATCCCCGTCCGCAATCACCTCGGCCTCCTGCGAGAACCCGGCCTGCGGTCCTGTCTTCGCCAGATCTTATCACGTCATCTCTGTGTGAAGAACAGCCAATTCAGCCTACATAGCCATTCACAAACGTAGTGCTTTTATCCAAAGTGGTCTAACAATTATTGCATTTTACATAGGTAGTCAGTGTACTACTACTCGCCAGAACTCACAAGTGCATCTCCTTTCTAACCAAGTGACTAAGAGAATTATTTAGCGTTGAAGCCAAAGTGAAGTGCAAGAACAGAAGAATATAAATATAATAGGTGCTTAGGGAAGATCCTGGTAGTACTCTGGTAAGTTTTGAGCCTGCGGCAAAACATGGGCAGCAACTCTGCCTCTTTCTCTTTGCAGACCCTGGGACCGTGGAGCCGTGGCTGATACTGCAGACAACCTGCAGCCTCCTGTCCGTCAACACCATGCCTGTCCGTCAACACCATGCCTGTCCGTCAACACCATGCCTGTCCGTCAACACCTTGCCTGTACGTCAACACCTTGTCACTTTTACCAAATTGTTTGTGTTCTCAGTATTTTTCTATTAAATTGCCTGTTGGTGCTTTTAAAGGGGTAGTGTGCTATTTTGTGTATTTATGTGTATTTATGTATCGTAATCCAAATATTTTTATGTGTTTGGCATGATTTGCACATAGTCCTCTGTGGGAGCAGTGGCAGGGGAATGCTTATAATGTCCAAACCATGCCGAACACATAAAAACTATGGTGTTTATGTTTCAGGTTCATGGTAGACAGAACACTACCCCTTTAACACGAGTCGGTAATTGGGTCCAGTGCTAACAAATCATAACAGCACATCCATAAACATTTCTATACAATAGACACAACACAGGCTTGAATGCTCTGCTACCATCTGCTCACCACTAACAAGCCAGGCTCTTAATGTATGCTAAATCAAGAGATAGCAGATGAAAGATTAATGAGTAAATATTCATCTATGAATATTTGAGGAGGGGAAGTCTGTTTAATAATGTTACATACACTCCATTGGAGAGCTTCCTGTGTGCCACACTGTCTTCTTGTGTGTGTGTGTGTGTGTGTGTGTGTGTGTGTGTGTGTGTGAGAGAGAGAGAGAGAGAGAGAGAGAGCTTTCTGTGTGCCACACTGTCTTCTTGTGTGTGTGTGTGTGTGTGTGTGTGTGTGTGTGTGTGTGTGTGTGTGTGTGTGTGTGTGTGTGTGTGTGTGTGAGTGTGTGAGAGAGAGAGCTTTCTGTGTGCCACACTGTCTTCTTGTGTGTGTATGTGTGTGTGTGTGTGTGTGTGTGTGTGTGAGAGAGAGAGCTTTCTGTGTGCCACACTGTCTTCTTGTGTGTGTATGTGTGTGTGTGTGTGTGTGTGTGTGTGTGTGTGTGTGTGTGTGTGTATGTGTGTGTGTGTGTGTGTGTGTGTGTGTGAGAGAGAGAGAGAGAGAGAGAGGGAGCTTTCTGTGCGTGCCACACTGTCCCAGGCACAGACGAGAATAGAAGGCTTATTATGTTACCAGGCCCGGCAGGCTCACCTCCTTTACTTCACAATACACTTATTAATATCTGTTTTAGTATCGCTTAACTGTTTCCTGGCTGAGTAGTAAGTCTTCACACACCTAATAGAATTACTACATTACTGAATCTAGCTTGAATTTGATTTAGCTTGTTTCAAATACTTCCGTTAGAAAACAGACCAGGTCAAAATTATTCGACCGTAACATAACATTAGTTTTACACACCTTCCTACCCCCCATGAACACAGAGGACGACCACCGTCGCCCATTTTGCATCCTAAAGCACCTTTTAGCCGTGATTCCGGGCTGTGAGGGCTGCACTTGACATGGCGTGGCTCTGACAGCTCGTCGTCCGGGCTGGTGGCGTGACCGGCGCTCGGGGGAAGGGTCGATGGATTCATTTCTGTGAGACGGCGTTGAGGCCGGGGGGTGTGCCTGCACATGCTAACCGAGGGATTATGAAATGGGAGACGCGGCGCTCTGGGACTTGAGGGTTGATGAGGGCTCTTGGTTGTGTGCGTGCGTGTGTGTGTGTGTGTGGGGAGGGGGGGGGGGGGTTAGAGTGTTTGGTCTGGGGTTGGGGGGGGTGTTAGAGTTTCTGGGTTGGGGTTGGGGGGGGGGGTGTTAGAGTTTCTGGGTTGGAGGGGGGGGTGTTAGGGTCTCTGGGTTGGAGGGGGGGGGGGGTGTTAGGGTCTCTGGGTTGGAGGGGGGGGGGGTGTTAGGGTCTCTGGATTGGGGGGGGGGGGTGTTAGGGTCTCTGGATTGGAGGGGGGGGGGTGTTAGGGTCTCTGGATTGGGGGGAGGGTGTTAGGGTCTCTGGGTTGGGGTGGGGGGGTGTTAGGGTGTTAGGGTCTCTGGATTGGGGGGGGGGGGGTGTAAGAGACTCTGGTTTGGATGGGGGGGTGTTAGGGTCTCTAGATTGGGGGGGCGGGGTGTTAGGGTCTCTGGGTTGGAGGGGGGGGGGGTGTTAGGGTCTCTAGATTGGGGGGGGGGTGTTAGGGTCTCTGGATTGGAGGGGGGGGGTGTTAGGGTCTCTAGATTGGAGGGGGGGGGGTGGTAGGGTCTCTAGATTGGAGGGGGGGGTGTTAGGGTCTCTGGGTTGGAGGGGGGGGGTGTTAGGGTCTCTGGATTTGGGGGGGGGGGGGGGTGTTAGGGTCTCTGGGTTGGGAGGGGGGGTGTAGGGTCTCTGGATTGGGGGGGGGGGGGGTGTTAGGGTGTTAGGGTCTCTGGGTTGGGGTGGGGGGGGGGGTGTTAGGGTGTTAGGGTCTCTGGGGCTGATGAACACTAGGTGTCCTGACGACTGGTGATGCTGTTTTATGGAGACAGACGCACCAGAGAGAGAGATTCTGCTTTCAACCAACTCAATCACACTGAGTCCACACACACACACACACACACACGCACGCACACACACACACACAGCATACGCACGCACTACGCTCACCACACACACACACACACGCACGCACAACACACACACACACACACACATACACACACACACACACACACACACGCACGCACACACACACACACACGCATACGCACACACACACACACACACACGCACACGTGCACACACACACACACACACACACACACACACACACACAACCAACAAAGGTATTTTGGAGACTTGTTTCATGAAAAAAAAGTGTAATGTTGGCAGTTGGGTGGGGGGATACTGTGAGTGTGTGTGTGTGTGTGTGTGTGTGTGTGTGTGGTGTGTGTGTGTACGTGTGTGTGTGTGTGTGTGTGTGTAATACAATGTAGCATCTTTTTTTCAGTCATTGGGTTAACTTTCCAAACAATTCTGCTTCCCAGATAGCAAGCGGATCTGGGCCATATACAGGCCAGATCTGGCCCTTGTGGCTTAGTTCCGGCCATATATGGCCCAGAATCATTACACATCCGCTTGCTATCTGGGTTACAATACCACGTCACATCCATCTGCTGTGTGCTGTAGTGAGAGATGTGTCTTGGACACCATGAAGGGCTGTTCCCAACATGGAGGCAGGCGCTGTGTATCCTATAGGAAGACCTGCCCTGATGACAAATGACTATAATCTACCCCTAATACCCTAGAAAGCCTCTAATGAACCTATTACATGAACCCAACAGAGGATAATGGACAAACGACCTGGTAACTTCTATTCACATACGGCTAGGAGATTTACTCACACACACCACACACATGGACGTAGACATGCACACGCACACACACACCACGGACGTACTGTAGAAACGCACACACACACGGATGTAGACATGCACACGCACACACACACACGGATATGCAAACACACACACAGAGACAGACTGCACACGCACACATGCCACACACATACGCAGACATGAACACGCACACACACACAGACATGCACACGCACACAAACACACACACAAACACACACATGTGTGCACACACACATGCCCATGCACACAAACACACACACATGCACTGTCGTGAATTTATTCTAATAATTAAAAAAAAAGTAGTCGAGAATGCCAAGGTTCATCTTTGTAAGTCCAAACTGGTTACTTTTATTCCACCATAGTTACACGAGTTTGCAAAGCGGGTCTGTCTGAGGGAGAGAGGTTCCACGAAGAGCCATGATTCTCCGCACAACACAGCATTATCAGATAGCAAGCGGATGTGTAATGATTCTGGGCCATATATGGGCCGGAACTAAACCACACGGGCCAGATCTGGCCTGTATATGGCCCAGATCCGCTTGCTATCTGTGGGTCCAACCCATACATGCACATGCAAACCTCTACTAGCCAGTGATATGAGAGGAGCCTAGTTCTGAGGGTCAGCTGACCTGTACATTAAGAATGAAGGAGAGGGGACCTGGAGGGGTTGGGGGGGGGGGGGGGGGGGGTCTCCTGCCATAAAACTTTTAGGGCTGAGGGGGGGGGGGGGGGGGGGGGGGGGGTTATCAGGGCAAACAGGAGACAGCTGTTCTATTAATATCACACAGGGCAGTACGGACCAAGGAAGATTCCTGTGACAATGTCTTTGAACAGAGAAAATACTTATTTGAATTAATCTATTACAACACTGTGTGTGTGTGTGAGTGTGTGTGTGTGTGTGTGTGTGTGTGTGTGTGTGTGCGTGTGCGCGTGTGCGGTGTGTGTGTGTGTGTGTGTGTGTGTGTGTTTGGCTTTCAATGTTGAATAGTTAAACACGATCAGCGGTAAACTTGTGGTGACGCACACACTCATTAAATCCATTCTAAAGTTTTTGTTTAACAATTACAGTAAGAAGATGAGAGAGATTGAATTAGTCAAACAGTGGTCATTAAGTGGATCACTCAACATGGATCACTCAACACATGGATCACTCAACATATGGATCACTCAACATGTGGATCA
>NC_140245.1:2014705-2114705 GCF_949987555.1 Borostomias antarcticus
GTCATATTGTCATGGAAGTTGTTTTGCATCCCGGTTAATTGCCTGGTCCTTGGGGAGGCCTGCCAAGCCTCCCGTCCCCCTGACACCCCCCCCCCCCCCCGCCCCGCCCCCCCCCCCAAGCCACGCCGTCTCTCTAGCCCACCCCCCACCCCCCCCCCCCACCCCTTCCATGACACTTCTGAACTGAAGATTTCATTTTAATTTTATTAAGGATCCTCGTTAGCTAGTGCCATGGCAACCAGCTAGGCTTCCCGGGGTCCGCACCACACCAAACATGCAAACGATCACAGGTTAAAAATAAGAAAGCCACGAATCAAATGCACCCAAAAGAAATCAACAACCAAGTTCAACTAGTCGCCGACAGAAACTAACAGCGGACTAACACAAGGATGGGAGATATATGACCTTTGACCTACTGTACATAACACCTACCCTAACCCTAAAGCAGCACCACTCCCCAACCATGATAGAACCACAACCCATGGTATCTATCTGGTGTGATTCATGAATATCTACCGTCATCCATCTTTAGTACGTAGACAGAAGTCATCCCCCCGACACAAACCACCCTGTGTTAGCCCCGCCCCACCCAGTAAATATACATGTTGACACACAGATTGAGTCAGTGATCCATGCTGGGGTCTTGATTGGCGCTGGTCTCTCTCTGTCCACACCTGACACCCTCTTTAGTGTGACTGATGCTTGGCACGGGGACAAAGTGACAGGTTTTTTTTTTTGTGTCATTTTTATTTCAGGGGCTTTCCTTTGTCCTCGTGTGGGACCAGATGTGGTCCCTCTACAAATGTAATAAAGATGTGACTACCCCCCCCCCCCCCCCACCCCCTGAGGGTCTGTACGTGAAACCCCCTCTGTGTGTGTGTGTGTGTGAGAGAGAGAGAGAGAGAGAGAGAGAGAGTGTGTGTGTGTGTGTGTGAGAGAGAGAGTGTGTATGTGAGAGAGAGAGAGAAAGAGAGTGTGTGAGAGAGAGTGTGTGTGTGTGTGTGTGTGTGTGTGTGAGAGAGAGAGAGAGAGTGTGTGTGTATGTGTGTGTGTGAGAAAGAGAGAGTGTGTGTGTGTGAGAGAGAGAGAGAGAGAGAGAGAGAGAAAGAGAGAGATAGTGTGTGTGTGTGTGTGTGTGTGTGTGTGTGTGTGTGTGTGTGTGTGTGTGTGTGTGTGTGTGTGTGTCATAGTGTTTGTACTAGGCGGTTCTGTAGGGGAGGGGGGGGTGTCCTAACCCCCTTATTAGCAGGCTCCATGTGTTCCTGGTTAATCCCCCCCCCCCCCCCAGGGACCCCCCCGCCCCCATGGGACCCCCACCACCCTCCCCAGCCCACAGATGGGTCCTTATTTCCAGCACACTAATGATGGACATCCAAGGATTCCCAGCAGCCTGTTCCCCTGTATAATAGCACCAGGACCGGAGGCCTGAATGGTGTGATGATGCAAGCACTGCCCCCGCAGGGGGCCCTGGGGCCCCCTCTTTGACTGGGGGGCAGCGGACTAAGATATTGCCGATGAACATGAGGTACCTCTGGACGACAGGTCCCATATTGTTTTATGCAGGTCCATAGTCAAGAGATTCAGTTATATCTAATTGGAAGAGCGGATTTGATTTACATCATAAGGGAAATGAACACAATGTTATATAAATACGTTTATATATTCCATAGCAACCAATAACTTTTATAGTCCCTCCAGCCAAATCTAACGTTATGACATCATCACTCGCCTAGACCAAACAAATTCTGTCCGTCCTGCAATTCAACTCGCAATGAATGTACTTGAAGCTACGACTGACAGTGACAGTATGCATATTTGACTGATTGATTTACACTTCGCTCATGGCTGGCTAGCGATATCAGGTACAGTATGGCATTACTGTAGATTGGGTTGCTATGGGTCAGTGTTTGGGTTGCTAGGTCATATCTTGAATTGAGCATTGATTTAGAACAAGGGTGAGCAGTCCGTTGTGCAGAAATAATTCATACCTCTCAGCCAATCACAATTGAGTATTCAAACAAGCCATTGGATAAATACAAAAATAAAAATGATTTAAAAAAAGATATATATGTATATATATATACTTTTACAAACAAAACATACACTACAAATACACAGATACAACTAGCTCACTACTACACTACTACAAATACACAGATACAACTAGCTCACTACTACACTACTACAAATACACAGATACAAACAGCTCACTACTACACTACTACAAATAAACAGCTCACTACTACATTACTACAAATACACAGATATAAACAGGCATTAAAATGGAGTCCCCACCCCCATTACAATTATAACAGCTTCCACTTCTGAAGACTTCTACAAGATTGTGTAGTGTTTCTGGGGGACTTGTTGACCATTCATCCAGAAGAGCATTTGTGAGGTCAGACACTCATGTTGGATGAGAGGGCCCAGCTCGCAATCTCCGTTCACCTTCATCCCAAAGGTACTCGATGGGTTGAGGTCAGGGCTCCAACCTCACCCAACCACGCCTTTATGGACCTTGCTTGGGGTGCACTGGGGGCACAGTCCTGCTGCAACATAAAAGGGCCTTCCCCAAACTGTTCCCACAAAGTTGGAAGCATAGAGTTGTCCAAAATATCTTGGCTGAAGCTGAAGCATTAACATTTCCCTTCACTGGAACGGGGCCAAGGCCAAACCCAGAAAAACAACCCCAGACCATTATTCCTCCTCCTCCAAACTTTACAATTGGCACAAGAGGCACAACTCATCCATCAGACTGCCAGATAGAGATGTCTGATTCATCACTCCATAAAAGAGGTTTTTCACAAATGCTTGTGGAGGCAGAGTGCATGGCTAGGTGCTTGATTTGACACACCTGTGGCAATGGAACTGAATGAAACACCGTAATTCAATGATTAAGAGGTGTGTCCCAATACTTTTGTCATATATACTTATAGTATACTTAAAGTATACTTAAAGTAAATACATAAATAAATAAACAAATAAAATAAAAAGAATAATAAATACAATATATATACAATACAATATATATATATACTGCTCAAAGAAATTAAGGGAACGCCAGTCATCAATCATCATGGCGGATCTCCATGAACGAAATAACCAAGTTGAAAATCTTTATTGATCACATTGTGCAATTCGCCGAGAACAAAATGACGGTCAATGAGAACCAAAATCATTAACCCATTGAGAGCTGGATGTGATTAAGTGTGAGGAAGTGTTCCCTTAAATTTTTTGAGCAGTATATATATATATACATATATATATATATATATATATATATATATATATATACACACACACACTGTATATATTATATGAACTATGCACCAAAAGTAATGAAGGGGAGGTCTCAGAAGGAACATGTGAGGTGTCTGTGCCGCGGTTGTTGACACGACGTCTCAGGCGGCGTGCTCTGACCGTGGCTTTGTCTAATCGTCATTCTCGCCGCTCACACGGCGAACATTAACCCAGCTTCAGCTGCTCGGCGTTCTGATGAACCGCCACCGCCACCCACCGCTGCCAGGGTCGGTAACTACGGCGCCAGACTGACGAGCCCAGCTCAAACCGGCGCCATGACACCGATCAAACACTCATGCGTCTACCTCCGAGACTGTGGGGTTTATATCCCTGGAGCACGCGTCAACACTGACATTATTATCATTATCGTATTGAACAGTATAGGACACATAATGCGCAATGCACCATGAGTAGAATAGTGGGAGTTGTAGTCCTGTGCTCAAGGACCCTAAGGGTTTAGCCATGAAGCAGGACTACATGACTTCTAACCCTAGCCTCTCAAACAGATCTACCTGTATATTCAGTGTGGCATATCATTAAATAGTCATGGAAATGAATCATCCTGTGAAAAAAACAACAGCAAGACAGCTGTGATGAATAAAACATGTCTCATCCTCAATTGAACTTTTAAATAAGGAACATAGCATGGTTGCTCTGGTGGAGTTTAAAATAACCAACTTGATATTATGGCATAATGCCTTATGTTTTGAGTTAATTATGTATTGATATTGACTCAGAAAAGCAAAAATCAAATGTAGGTGGATATACAGGATCTTCTCCAACAGCTGAGAGACAGAAACAGAAAAAAAACGGATGCCATGAAAGCCTCTCTCACACACACACACACACACACACACACACACACACACACACACACACACACACATCCAGAGTAATAGAAGTGTAGATGAGGGAGCTAATGGGGTAATGATCCCAGGGAGAGGCCCATCGGCCTGGTGGGAAGAGAGTCTGCTTGATCTGTTTACTGGCTTCAGTGCAAGATGGACTGGCCACACACACACACACACACACACACACACACACACACACACACACACACACACACACACACACACGCACACAAACACAGGCGCGCACACACACACACACAGACACATGTGCGCGCACAAACACACACACACACACGAGCGTGCACACACACACAAACACACACACACACACACACACACACACATAATAATTCTAGTCTTGACCTATAGGTGAGTTTGAACCTAGTTGCTCTCCATCCTATAGTTCCTCTAGCCTGGCTTCACCAGACTTAATCTGAAGTTGCTGACTTTATTTTAGATTTCCAAGAGGCGTCGTCAGTGGTGACAGAGTGAGATGCCTCTGGACGCAATTGGATAGAGCTATAACCAATCAGAGCAACGCAAAGTGGGTTAGTCATCATTTCATCGTATCAAGTGGGTACAGTCATTGTATCAAACCTGCCCTATATTAGATAAACGGCAAATATCTGCCGGGTGGAACTCAGTCTGAATGGGGGCGTGGCCAGACGGATCTGCGGAGAGAAACAGGAAGTGAGCTCACGTGATCAGGACGGCGAAGTCAGGTGACAGTTCCTCCTCAAACTACCTTTACCTTGCTTGGCAAACACACACACACACACACACACACACACACACACATACACACACACACACACACACACACACACACACACACACAAACGCACAACAATGTTTTCAGAAGCGTGTGGCATCTTGCCAGTGCTCTGAGGGGCAGAATGGATAAAGACATTTGTCTGCATGAATATTACATTTTCCTCTGGTCCCACGCTGAATTATTGAGCAGGATGCACTCAGGAAAACAGTTTCTGTGAGGTGCCCCACAAACATGTGTCTTCTAAACCTCACCAGGGTTTATTTCTGGTTTTTAAAAAAAGGTTCTGACACAAACAGAGAAAAACATGTGAAACCATACAGAAAAATGTACAGTACATCTTCGTCCAACAGGCATGGAGACGTATACTTTTACATCAAGTTCCTGGTTAGAATGGACACACACACACACACACACGCACGCACGCACACACACACACACACACACACACGCGCACGCAGACCACTGACTGGAGATGCAGCAGATGGCCACGATGGAGGGTTGCTAGGCGACTGGTAATCAAACACTTAATCCACCATGATTTGGGAATCTTTGGTGTCAGAAAAAGATTGATCCCATAAGTTAAATATATCCCTTATTTTCGATGGTGATTGTTGTCAGGAACAGACCCTCTCCTCAAGCACACTGTGACTGCAAATGAGTTTGTTGAAAACAAAAGAACCCCATTGTTTACGGTATATAACTGTAGTTTATGACCAAACTGCCTCTCTCTGAAGGTGGCATCTTCTGTCTGCACACACCATGTATCATGGATGTCTAAACTGTGCACCGGGGACAGAGTTGATCTGAGGTTGAGCTGCCTGGGGCATTTTGCCATGTCTCTCCTATGATGCTTTTTTAGCTTCTCTTACTCTGAAATGTAATTTAATGTAATGTATTGCTTTATAAATGTTCTTAGCCCGTAGACAAACATACTCCAGGAGCTTGCTCGATCGCCTTGTTGAGAGGGGTCAGGGAAGAATTTTTACAGCTCACTTATCTGGCCCCCGGGTGATTACTGTTTTTTTTGCTTCCCTCTGGAATATGTAGAGAGTGGGTCGTATGCCCACCTCCCTTGTTCTCTGTAAAGCACATTGTGTTGCCTCTGTGTATGAAATGCGCTATACAAATAAAGCTTTGATTGATTGATTGATTGATTGATAGGGGAGTCCAGCCTGTGGTGGTGTTAGTGTTGCCCTGTTCCCCCGTGTGACGGGACTGACGGCGTTCTCCCATCACGAGCTCCTGAACGCGGCGGAGGGGCGTGGCTCCGGGAAACGAGAGCGGGTGCGCTATCCTTTCATCTAAAAATAACCCTGAACGCGGTATCCCTCGCCCCTTCCTCGACTCTCTGCCTCGTTGTGATTCCTGCAAAGTGAAGCGAGCAGATTATTCACTCTTAAGAGTAAAGGAAGCGTGTGTGCCGCGCGCACACACACACACACACACACACGCACGGAAACGCACCCGTCTCTACACACGTACGCACAGACACGTGTGTGCTGGATAATAATAATAATAATAATAATAATAATAATAATAATAATAATAATAATAATAATAATAATACATCTGATTTATTAAGTGCATTTCTCGAACCGAAAGCACTGTACTAATAAAAATAAAAATAAATAAATAAAATATATTTAAAAAACAGTAAAAAGGTCAGTAAAAAAGTAGAGATTAAAAAATATATTATTCAACACAAGTCTTTAAATTCCAGTCTGAAAAGGTGTGTTTTAAGGAGAGCTTTGAAGGTCTTGAGAGACTCTGGCTCTTTGATGGAGTCTGGGAGTGAGTTCCACAGCCGTGGAGCAGCGCAACTGAAGGCCCTGGCTCCCGTGGTTTTTAGCCTGCAGCGTGGCTGCTGGAGCTGGAGGAGTGGAGGGGGCGCTCAGGGCAGGACAGTTCGATGAGGTCAGAGAGGTACAATGGGCCAGTGGCATGGATGGCTTGGTAGGTAAAATCAGTACATGAGTGAACAGGAAGCCAGTGGAGGCTAAGTAACACCCGAGTAATGTGGTCACGAGGGGAGGTGTGGGTAACAACACGGGGAGCACAGTTTGGGACGTACTGCAACTGGTTGGTGCATTTTGCGGATGCCCCCACTAGGAGGGCATCGCAGTAGCTTGCACAAAGCAAACCTAAAAAGACAACAACATTGTGCGCATAGTCTTTAACACAACAGCATCTACAGTGTCTGCAGGGTCTACATCTACAGGGTCTACACCATCTACAGGGTCTACAGTATCTACAGGGTCCCCAACATCTACAGGGTCTACAACATCTACAGGGTCTACAACATCTACAGGGTCTACACCATCTACAGGGTCTACACCATCTACAGGGTCTACACCATCTACAGGGTCTACAACATCTACAGGGTCTACAACATCTACAGGGTCTACAGCATCTACAGGGTCTACAGCATCTACAGGGTCTACAGCATCTACAGATGCACATGTCTTCATATTGGAGACACAGGTCAGATTGAGGTACATTGAAACATTGAACTGTAACCTTGCTACGGACAATTTGTCACAAAATGTCTGTGATGTCCCAATGTCAGATGAACTCCTGTGCTCATCCCTTCCAAAGCAGACCAAGGCAAGAGACAGCAGGGAGGAGAGTTGAGCACATAGCAGCTGATCCCCTCAGAGGGCCAGATCAGTAGATTCTGGTGTACCTACTGGTTCTGTTGATCTGCTTGGTGAGTAGCAGTGGAACAGACAGCTGGTCAGAGAGGCTATTATAATTAGGTAATTTTCTGTGCTTCTGTTGGGAACAAGGATGATGGGGTGATGAGGAACTCATTATCTGCAGAGGAATAGGGGATGTTTACCTCCGCATCTGTTAGAAAAGTGAATCTGCGTAGGTGTGTGTGTGTGTCTGTTGGTTTGTGCTGTGTGTGTATTGGAGTGTCCAATGCGTGTTTGTGTTGGCACGCCGGTCTGAGCGCCGCAGCACACGTGTACTGCATGTGTGGGAGTGTTAAGTCGGCGTATCTTATTAGCAGAGGATCCGGGTCGATGAAGCCGCCTCCCACTCGCGGCCCCTGAAGTCCCACACACCGTCTCCCGGCGTTAGCGCCTTAGCTCACTACTCTAATCACCAGGAGCTCATCACAGCGCTCGCTTAATCAGGCTGGGGGCGGCTACACAAGCGCAGTGTGCAGCAACTAGACTGAGGTCACTGGAAACCACTGACCTCTACGTACTCTCCTTTCCTTTGATCTTAGACCTGCAATCTGCTCCCCCCCCCCCCCCTCCACTGACAGTCCAATTTAGATAGCCATAGCGATTTCACACCAGAGCATCCCATTAATGAACGGGACCTGTGTTGGTGGTGTGAACTTGAAAGAGACGGAGGATGTTGGCACGGATGACGGGCTTCCTTTCAGCTAATTGCTCATTCCGCGGCTCGGTTGAGGTGCACTCGTTTCGTGCGCGGTCGGTCGTGGGTGGCTCCGGCGTGTCTGCGTGTGCACGGAAACACCCTCCAGCTCTCTTTGTGTAGCTCGCAACGACAAACGTGAGTAACGGCTTTCTTAGTTATTCTCACTCCCAGCTACTGTATAGGTCTGCGAAAAACAAAAACCTTTGAAAAATTATAGGATGAGAGAATGAAGTCTGGGGATTCAGAAGTTTCGGGACTTTTGGGGACCTTTGGGAATTCTTGGGCACTTTTCTACAACTCAGGGACCTTTTCCACTCTCAGACTCCAGCTCAGCTTGACGATGTTTAGGAGAACTTCGTCCAGCTATAATGTAACGACTCACGTGTTTCGGCTCCCACACCCTCGCCTCCACCTCACGCCCTCTCCTCGGGTTTCCCTGCGCACCCTGCCGCCCCGGACCCGTGCTACAGTGCTCGGACGCGCCAGATTTTCCGCCTTTCACCGCCGGGGCCGGGGCGCGCTCCCGCTCCCCCTCGCCTGCCGACTCCGACCTCAACGCCCCCAGCACCTCTGCGCCGTGGAGAGGCGCGCACGGCCGCGGCGAACGACTCGTCCGATCCCCGTTCCTCATCGACACACCGGATCCCCGTCCGCAATCACCTCAGCCTCCTGCGAGAACCCGGCCTGCGGTCCAGTTGTCGCCAGATCTTACCACGTCATTCAGCCTACATAGCTATTCCCAGACGTAGTGCTTTTATCCAAAGTGGTCTAACAATTATTGCATTTTACATAGGTAGTCAGTGTACTACTACAAGCCAGAACTCACAAGTGCATCTCCTTTCTAACCAAGTGACTAAGAGAATTATTTAGCGCTGAAGCCAAAGTGAAGTGCAAGAACAGAAGAATATAAATATAATAGGTGCTTAGGGAGGATCCTGGTAGTACTTCTGGTAAGTTTTGAGCCTGCGGCAAAACATGGGCAGCAACTCTGCCTCTTTCTCTTTGCAGACCCTGGGACCGTGGAGCCGTGGCTGATACTGCAGACATCCTGCAGCCTCCTGTCCGTCAACACCATGCCTGTCCGTCAACACCATGCCTGTCCGTCAACACCTTGCCTGTCCGTCAACACCTTGCCTGTCCGTCAACACCTTGTCACTTTTACCAATTTTTTTGTGTTCTCAGTATTTCTCTATTAAATCGCCTGTTGGTGCTTTTAAAGGGGTAGTGTGCTATTTTGTGTATTTATGTGTAATCCAAATATTTTTATGTGTTTGGCATGATTTGCACATAGTCCTCTGTGGGAGCAGTGGCAGGGGAATGCTTATAATGTCCAAACCATGCCGAACACATAAAAACTATGGTGTTTATGTTTCAGGTTCATGGTAGACAGAACACTACCCCTTTAACACGAGTCGGTAATTGGGTCCAGTGCTAACAAATCATAACAGCACATCCATAAACATTTCTATACAATAGACACAACACAGGCTTGAATGCTCTGCTACCATCTGCTCACCACTAACAAGCCAGGCTCTTAATGTATGCTAAATCAAGAGATAGCAGATGAAAGATTAATGAGTAAATATTCATCTATGAATATTTGAGGAGGGGAAGTCTGTTTAATAATGTTACATACACTCCATTGGAGAGCTTCCTGTGTGCCACACTGTCTTATTGTGTGTGTGTGTGTGTGTGTGTGTGTGTGTGTGTGTGTGTGTGTGTGTGAGAGAGAGAGAGAGAGAGAGAGAGAGAGCTTTCTGTGTGCCACACTGTCTTCTTGTGTGTGTGTGTGTGTGTGTGTGTGTGTGTGTGTGTGTGTGTGTGTGTGTGTGTGTGTGTGTGTGTGTGTGTGTGTGTGAGAGAGAGAGCTTTCTGTGTGCCACACTGTCTTCTTGTGTGTGTATGTGTGTGTGTGTGTGTGTGTGTGTGTGTGTGTGAGAGAGAGAGAGAGAGAGAGAGAGAGAGAGCTTTCTGTGCGTGCCACACTGTCCCAGGCACAGACGAGAATAGAAGGCTTATTATGTTACCAGGCCCGGCAGGCTCACTCCTTTACTTCACAATACACTTATTAATATCTGTTTTAGTATCGCTTAACTGTTTCCTGGCTGAGTAGTAAGTCTTCACACACCTAATAGAATTACTACATTACTGAATCTAGCTTGAATTTGATTTAGCTTGTTTCAAATACTTCCGTTAGAAAACAGACCAGGTCAAAATTATTCGACCGTAACATAACATTAGTTTCAGATACACACCTTCCTACCCCCATGAACACAGAGGACGACCACCGTCGCCCATTTTGCATCCTAAAGCACCTTTTAGCCGTTGATTCCGGGCTGTGAGGGCTGCACTTGACATGGCGTGGCTCTGACAGCTCGTCGTCCGGGCTGGTGGCGTGACCGGCGCTCGGGGGAAGGGTCGATGGATTCATTTCTGTGAGACGGCGTTGAGGCCGGGGGGTGTGCCTGCACATGCTAACCGAGGGATTATGAAATGGGAGACGCGGCGCTCTGGGACTTGAGGGTTGATGAGGGCTCTTGGTTGTGTGTGTGCGTGTGTGTGTGTGTGGGGAGGGGGGGGGGTTAGAGTGTTTGGGCTGGGGGTGTTAGAATCTCTGGGTTGGGGGTGTTAGAGTCTCTGGGTTGGGATTTGGGGGTGGGAGGTTTAAGAGTCTCTGGGTTGGGGTTGGGGGGGTGTTAAGAGTCTTTGGGTTGGGGTTTGGGGGGGGTGTTAGAGTTTCTGGGTTGGGGTTGGGGGGGTGTTAGGGTCTCTGGGTTGGAGGGGGTGTTAGGGTCTCTGGATTGGGGGGGGGGGTGTTAGGGTCTCTGGGTTGGAGGGGGGGTGTTAGAGTCTCTGGGTTGGAGGGGGGGGGGTGTTAGGGTCTCTGGATTGGGGGGGGGTGTTAGGGTCTCTGGGTTGGAGGGGGGGGGTGTTAGAGTCTTTGGGTTGGAGGGGGGGGGGGGGGGTGTTAGGGTCTCTGGATTGGGGGGGGGGGGGTGTTAGGGTCTCTGGGTTGGAGGGGGGGGGGTGTTAGGTCTCTGGATTGGAGGGGGGGGGGGTGTTAGGGTGTTAGGGTGTTAGGGTCTCTGGGTTGGAGGGGGGGGTGGGGTGTTAGGGTCTCTGGGTTGGGGGGGTGGGTGTTTGGGTCTCTGGGTTGGAGGGGGGGGGGGGTGTTAGGGTCTCTGGGTTGGAGGGGGGGGGGTTAGGGTCTCTGGATTGGGGGGGGGGGTGTTAGGGTCTCTGGATTGGGGGGAGGGTGTTAGGGTCTCTGGATTGGAGGGGGGGGGGGTGTTAGGGTCTCTGGGTTGGGGGGAGGGTGTTAGGGTCTCTGGGTTGGGGTGGGGGGGTGTTAGGGTGTTAGGGTCTCTGGGTTGGGGGGGGGGGTGTTAGGGTCTCTGGGTTGGGGTGTGGGGGTGTTAGGGTGTTAGGGTCTCTGGGTTGGGGGGAGGGGTGTTAGGGTGTTAGGGTGTTAGGGTCTCTGGGTTGGGGGGAGGGTGTTAGGGTCTCTGGGTTGGGGGGGGGGGGTGTTAGGGTGTTAGGGTCTCTGGGTTGGGGGGAGGGTGTTAGGGTCTCTGGGGTGGGAGGAGGGTGTTAGGGTCTCTGGGTTGGGGGGAGGGTGTTAGGGTGTTAGGGTCTCTGGGTTGGGGGGGGGGGGGTGTTAGGGTCTCTGGGTTGTGGGGGGGGGTGTTAGGGTCTCTGGGTTGGGGGGGGGGGGGGGTGTTAGGGTGTTAGGGTCTCTGGGGCTGATGAACACTAGGTGTCCTGACGACTGGTGATGCTGATTTATGGAGACAGACGCACCAGAGAGAGAGATGCTGCTTTCAACCAACTCAATCACACTGAGTCCACACACACACACACACACACACACACGCACGCACACACACACACACACACACGCACGCACACACACACACACACACACACACACACGCACGCACGCACACACACACACACACACGCACGCACACATACACGCATACGCACACACACACACACACGCACACACACACACACGCACGCACACATACACGCATACGCACACACACACACGCACGCACGCACACACACACACAGACACATACACACATACACATTTACACACACACAAACACACGCACACGCGCACACACACACACAACCAACAAAGGTATTTTGGAGAATTGTTTCATGAAAAAAAAAGTGTAATGTTGGCAGTTGGGTGGGGGGATACTGTGTGTGTGTGTGTGTGTGTGTGTGTGTGTGTGTGTGTGTGTGTAATACAATGTAGCATCTTTTTTTCAGTCATTGGGTTTACTTTCCAAACATTTCTGCTTCCCAGATAGCAAGCGGATCTGGGCCATATACAGGCCAGATCTGGCCCTTGTGGCTTAGTTCCGGCCCATATATGGCCCAGAATCATTACACATCCGCTTGCTATCTGTGTTACATACCAACGTCACATCCATCTGCTGTGTGCTGCAGGTGAGAGATGTGTCTTGGACAACATGAAGGGCTGTTCCCAACATGGAGGCAGGCGCTGTGTTTCCTATAGGAAGTCCTGCCCTGATGACAAATGACTGTAATCTACCCCTAATAACCCTAGAAAGCCTCTAATGAACCTATTACATGAACCCAACAGAGGATAATGGAAAAAACGACCTGGTAACTTCTATTCACATGCAGCTAGGAGATTTACTCACACACACACACACACACATGGACGTAGACATGCACACGCACACACACACACACACGGACGTACTGTAGAAACGCACACACACACGGATGTAGACATGCACACGCACACACACACACGGATATGCAAACACACACACAGAGACAGACATGCACACGCACACATGCACACACACATACGCAGACATGAACACGCACACACACACAGACATGCACACGCACACAAACACACACACAAACACACACATGTGTGCACACACACATGCCCATGCACACAAACACACACACATGCACTGTCGTGAATTTATTCTAATAATTAAAAAAGGAGTAGTCGAGAATGCCAAGGTTCATCTTTGTAAGTCCAAGCTGGTTACTTTTATTCCACCATAGTTTCACGAGTTTGCAAAGCGGGTCTGTCTGAGGGAGAGAGGTTCCACGAAGAGCCATGATTCTCCGCACAACACAGCATTATCAGATAGCAAGCGGATGTGTAATGATTCTGGGCCATATATGGGCCGGAACTAAACCACAAGGGCCAGATCTGGTCTGTATATGGCCCAGATCCGCTTGCTATCTGTGGGTCCAACCCATACATGCACATGCAAACCTCTACTAGACAGTGATATGAGAGGAGGCTAGTTCTGAGGGTCAGCTGACCTGTACATTAAGAATGAAGGAGAGGGGATCCTGGAGGGGGGTGTGTGTGGGGGGGGGGGTCTCCTGCCATAAAACTTTTAAGGCTGGGGGGGGGGGGGGGGGGGGGTTATCAGGGCAAACAGGAGACAGCTGTTCTATTAATATCACACAGGGCAGTACGGACCAAAGGAAGATTTCCTGTGACAATGTCTTTGAACAGAGAAAATACTTATTTGAATTAATCTATTACAACACTGTGTGTGTGTGTGTGTGTGTGTGTGTTGTCACGACCCGGCTCTAAGGCTGTGACAAAAATGGAGTCCACACGGTTGTTTCTCAAAAAGTAAACATAATTTATTAACAGAGAATAATAATGTCCGCTGCCGGACAGGAAATGGGTAAGAGCCACAGTACAAAATGAGCTTGCTCTATTTGTAGGGTAAGGTACAGGCCAGGTGCACTTGGTTAGCCTAATGGGCTGGGTCCCGCCCACCTGCAAACAAGCAGGCAGCCAACCAAGTAGACGGCCAGCCCTACTGGGTCGTCACACCCCCCCCCATCAAGGAGGGGCCCCGCCCCCGGAACCTACAACCAAAACAAACACAACAGAATAAAGCAGCACAAAACAAAACATGACCAACATCAATGGGACGAGGAACCAAGGTACCAGGAACCAAGGTGCACCCGAGACGCCACCACGCCACAACTCATCACCGGCCCGTCACCACGTCCCACACCTTGTGTCATACCACTCCCCCCAGCAACCTAGTACTAAGGGAAGCAATTTAAGGAGAAAGAGGAGAACACAAGAGTGAAACAAGGCAACCAGCCCAGGCAATGAACAGGGCTGTCTTGTCCTTCTCTGGGACTGTCTTGTCCCAGTCACCATGACTAGTTTAGGAAGGTGAAACCATTCTAATATCACCATGACTAGTTTAGGAGGGTGGAACCATTCTAATATCACCATGACTAGTTTAGGAGGGTGGAACCATTCCACCTGTCACCATGACCAGTTTAGGAGGGCGGAACCATTCCACCTGTCACCATGACCAGTTTAGGAGGGCGGAACCATTCCACCTGTCACCATGACCAGTTTAGGAGGGTGGAGCCATTCCACCTGTCACCATGACCAGTTTAGGAGGGCGGAACCATTCCACCTGTCACCATGACCAGTTTAGGAGGGTGGAACCATTCCACCTGTCACCATGACCAGTTTAGGAGGGTGGAGCCATTCCACCTGTCACCATGACCAGTTTAGGAGGGTGGAGCCATTCCACCTGTCACCATGACTGGTTTAGGAGGGTGGAACCATTTTCTCTGGGACTGTCTTGTCCTTCTCGGGGACTGTCTTGTCCTTCTCCAGCCACTCCAGACCTCGCCTTGAGAGCGAAACACTCAGACTTAATGTGCCCCTTCTTATTACAATAATGACACACAACATCCGAGCCTCGTAATCCACCCCGATCTCTCTTCTCAAACCTTCCTGAGTGAACGGGAAGCAAAGGGGAGCCAGCAGAAAGAGGGGAACTATATACCCCACGGGTAACTCCCTCAAAACCAGGCTCGCGCGTACGAGCCTCACCAAACACACGCGTATGCGTAAGAACATAGTCGTCTGCTAAGGCCGCCGCTTCACCAGCGGTAGTAGCCTTCTGATCGTTGATGTATGTCGCAATTCGCTCCGGCACAGCATTTTTAAATTGCTCCAAAACGATCAGCTCACAGAGCCCCTCAAAACTATCTACCGCCAGAGCAGAACGCCAGCGCGTAAAATGCTGCGTCAAGTCGCGCGCAAACTCGAGGTGAGTCTGGTTCTCTTTCCTATTCCATGTCCGAAACCTCAAACGGTAAGCTTCAGGCACTAATTCATATGCTTTCAGCACCGCGGCTTTAACCAGTTCATAATTTCCGCTATCAGCAATGGACATGGAAGAATAAGCCTCTTGGGCTTTCCCCGTTAACACGCACTGGAGCATGAGCGTGCGCTCTGTGTCCGGCCAATCTCGCAAGTCAGCGACCCGCTCAAAAAGAGAAAAAAAACGTCTCCGGATCCCGTTCGCTAAACTTAGGCAACAGCCGCAAGTTGCGCCATATATCAAATCGCTCCCCTGGTGCCACACCACCAGATGAGCTACTACGGGCCATTGACGCATCAGCTGACAGCGTCCCCTCAGCCATCAAATCAAGCCTGCGCCTCTCAAGCTCCAACTTCTCGCGCTCAACGCGAACGCGCATCTCCTCTCTTTTAAGCCGCTCGTCAATCTCCGCAGCCTGCTTTCGCTCCTCATATTCGAGCTTCAATAATAGCAACTCCTTATGCTGCTCAAAAGTAAATCCTACCGTAGGTATACCCGTAAACACATCACCCGGCTCACTAACGGCCACGGTCAAAACACCGCTCGCCACCAATCCGGCTTTCAACGCGCTTTTAACAGTCTCCTTGAGACGCACATCAGTATCCGCAATTGTCACCTTATAGTGCCCAGCTAACTGTAACAATTGCCCCTTAGTTAAACCGTCCAACCCCTCCTCAGAGGGATGCGTAATAAAGGCAGCTATGTCTGCCATCCCTCCCCCCAACGAAAAACTACCACCAGAAGAGGAGAGACGACCCGACCATCAACCAACGGCACCCAAACAGACCGTCGCGCACACGGGCCAAATATGAACACGAACTCACGTGCCAGGAGGCGCAAACAGGGTCAAACAAACCCGAACAAGACCACACACACCCCTCTATCTAAACTGCCTCACTAGACCAGACTAAACTGCCAACCAGCTCAACCCTAGTCTTCATGTGGGTACAATGGCGGGTACTTATGCACTAAATACCAGCGGCCCGGAAAAGCGACCAAGAAATGGCAACCCCCCTGAAGCCCTAGCCGTGCTCCCGAGCAAAGCTCTAACCACGCTTACCACAGCACTAGCAGAAAAAAACAAACCGACGCCCCCTAAAGAGGAAGCGCCGCTGTACCTACACAGGGGAGTGTGCAATCAGACCAAATAAGCGCCACCTGACACAGATTCGCGCACCCACAGCAACATCAAAAATCCGGCCAATTAACAAGAAAAAAGAACAAAAAATGCCTACCGCAAAACAACCGCGCGACTCCAATGAACAACCTGCAACCCGCACCACAATCAAGGTCCACGAGCCACCAATCCGCTGCACCGCCGCCGGCATACAGGCACCCAACGAGCCCATTCACAAAACCAGGCGGCTTACGCAACGCAACAGCAAAAAAGAACGGCCGGACGAGCCCCCACTTTTGTCACGACCCGGCTCTAAGGCTGTGACAAAAATGGAGTCCACACGGTTGTTTCTCAAAAAGTAAACATAATTTATTAACAGAGAATAATATGTGTGTGTGTGTGTGTGTGTGTGTGTGTGTGTGTGTGTGTGTGTGTGTGTGTGTGTTTGGGCTTTCAATGTTGAATAGTTAAACAAGATCAGCGGTAAACTTGTGGTGACACACACACTCATTAAATCCATTCTAAAGTTTTCGTTTAACAATTAAAGTAAGAAGATGAGAGAGATTGAATTAGTCACACAGTGGGTCATTAAGTGGATCACTCAACATGTGGATCACTCAACATGGATCACTCAACACATGGATCACTCAACATATGGATCACTCAACATGGATCACTCAACATGTGGATCACTCAACATGGATCACTCAACATGGATCACTCAACATGGATCACTCAACGTGTGGAACACTCAACACATGGATCACTCAACACGTGGATCACTCAACATATGGATCACTCAACATGTGGATCACTCAACATGTGGATCACTCAACATGTGGATCACTCAACACATGGATCACTCAACACATGGATCACTCAACATATGGATCACTCAACATGGATCACTCAACATATGGATCACTCAACGTGTGGATCACTCAACATATGGATCACTCAACACATGGATCACTCAACATATGGATCACTCAACATATGGATCACTCAATGTGTGGATCACTCAACATATGGATCACTCAACATATGGATCACTCAACATATGGATCACTCAACATATGGATCACTCAATGTGTGGATCACTCAACACATGGATCACTCAACATATGGATCACTCAACATATGGATCACTCAACACATGGATCACTCAACATATGGATCACTCAACATATGGATCACTCAACATATGGATCACTCAACATGTGGTGTTCTCTTTGCCATCCTAACGTGACGGTTCACTCTCCTCAGGCTTCTCTCCATCTCTCTCTCTCTCTTCATCTCTCTCTCTCTCCATCTCTCTCTCTCCATCTCTCTCGCTCTCTCTCTCTCTCTCTCTCCATCTCTCTCTCTCTCTCTCCATTTCTCTCTCTCTAAATATCTCTTACATACAGACTCCACCTCTGCTCAATTATTCAACACAGGCATCTCTGAATCCGTGTGTGTGCATGCATGCATGTACAACTGTGTGTGTGTGTGTGTGTGTGTGTAAGAGAGAGAGAGAGAGAGAAAGAACGAGAGCAATGAAATAGCAGACAAATCCAACAGAATAGCTGAACAGTAAAGTACAGTGAACTGAATGCAGAAAGCATTTTTGTTTTATGTTTCCTTAGAATTTTTCCAGACAACTTAATTTCATGTAGATAGATTGATAGTTTGCTTGCTTGCTTGATTGATTTGATTGTATTTCTATGTCACACACCAACTGGTGTCCAGACCATATGACCTTATGAGACACGACTGTAAGAGCAAAACAAAAATAGATTTAACAGTTTCAAAATACAAAACAATTAATTAAACAATTAAATCCAGAATCAACAGACTCTACAGACACTACCATTGTTTTTCTTCTCTCTCATGCTTTGAAGATAAATTGGGCAATAAAAAAAAAAAAACATATTTAAGGATTAATTCAAGTCTACTGTAAGTCTAATCATCCTGTAGACATGACGCTCCAGGGTGGGCAACGTTTTTTCCATTATTTTTATTTTTATTAAGCCTTTATTTAACCAGGAAAGGTCCCATTGAGATTAAAAATCTCTTTTTCAAGAGAGACCTGGCCAAGACGCGCAGCAGTGCAATCAAAAATTATCTGTCTCAGATGGTCCTACAGGCGACAATAAAACACAAAATGGATCTCATTTTCTATTTCCCCGAGATCACATAATAAACTCATCCCCTTCCCTCTTCCAGAACTCCCCTGAATCTACTCGTTTCTATTGCCAGAGGGAAGGTTCTGGATCTTCGCTGTGCACAGACTGACCTTCAGGCTCTTGAGATTCAGGTACACGTGTGGTTCTGAGCTATGGTTCGCTTTACTAAAGAGTATATGTGCAAAATGTAGGCTTAAGCCAAAAATCGGCTGCCCATTTCTCCTCAGAAAAGGTTTGTTTTAAATTGAGATAAGTACAGTATGTCACATGGTAATCTGTTTCTGAACACATAGTGAAGTTCACTTTGATAAAAAAAAACAACAGACATTTCTCAAGCTCATGGATTGTTGTAAGAGAGATCCCAATTTTTGTATTCTGTCCTCTGCCCAGATAGAAAGTGGATCTGAGCCATATATGGGCCTGAACTAAACCCCAAGGGCCAGATCTGGCCTGTATATGGCCCAGATCCGCTTGCTATCTGGGTGGCATTTTGATCAGTCTCTTCCATAAGCGTACCATTTCATCGTGGGGTCTAACCACCACCACAAGGTTCCCAACCCATGTCCCCACACATCCCAGATAGCAAGCGGATCAGGGCCATATACAGGCCAGATCTGGCCCTTGTGGCTTAGTTCCGGCCCATATATGGCCCAGAATCATTACAAATTCGCTTGCTATCTGGGATAGCTCATATAGTCGGCTCACGTCATGCGCCTATATGCCTGGAGATATTTGCTGATTACAAATTAGGTCTTAATATTCTGATGGTAGAAGAGGTTTGTTTTTATTTGAGTTTTAATAATTCAGAAGGCAGGGTTAGGATTTCTTCATCACGCTGATCTGTTGGGGTCTAAGTTACTTAGACGAGGCCATGTGTTAAAGTATGCCTACAGCTTCCTGGAAAAAGGAACATTTCACAACGCAAAACAATAACAACAAATTAAACCATGCAGGACCCAATATTGATTCTCCAATAACTGTGATGAAACATTTATGACTCTGTACTTATGAATCTGATTCATCGTTGGCAACCATGCAACATATATGACTCAAATGGGAATGTAGTCAAATTACTAAAATGTGTTTATTGAGGATTGGCTATTCTTAGGAGAATTATAGCATGATTGCAAATAATCCCTCACTTTCTTTATGAACGGTTGAGATAGCATACTTTATTGTAATTTACAGTCTGTTCATCTCAATAGGCCTATAGCAACGCTCGAATCCTCTATCCCCAAACCAGTGACATCTGCCAGGCATGTCAGACGCGCAACGATATTAATTCATTCCCAGAAAATGCCTCTTCAATTATTTAACACCCAGTCCTGTTTGTGGGAGCCGAATGCTATTGTCTTCAAATATGCATGAAGTGTCTCTAAGCGACTCGGTGTCTCTTGCGGTCGTGTGAGCGGCAGATGCCGCCGCGTCTGAGGGAACGCGAACGCATCGTTCTATTTCCAGAACACACGACTTGCGTTCCGCCCGACCCAGCACTGCGCTACGGCGCTACATCGGTTGCGGAGACGGCGGCCTGATGTTCACAACCGCTGTGATCCAGACAGACCTGCTGTGATTGGATGACCGAGAGCGCGAACAGGTTATATTAACGGACGCTTGGCGAGTTTGAAACAGGTTCTTTACCTGTTTAATGGAGAGCATTTCATGTCTTTGGCTGTTGTTGCAAATAACCCAGATAGCAAGCGGATCTGGGCCCTATATGGGCCGGAACTAAGCCACAAGGGCCAGATCTGGCCTGTATATGGCCCAGATCCGCTTGCTATCTGGGAATGTGGTCATCGAAATAATTGAAATGACTTAATTCATTTGGATGTAGAGAATACATTTCTGTATTTCTGAGTACTGAAATGATCAGCAGATGAATGTACAGCGATCCCCCTCATACAGCCTGAGTGTTACAGAAGATGTGTGACAGTATCCTACACGCACGCGTCGGGGTGGAAGAGTGTGATGGGAAGCGGATGAGGAGGGGGGGGGGGTGGGGGAGGGGGGTGACTCAGAGACTACGCGTGCCCCCCCCCCCCCTCCTCATCCGCTCCCCCTCCCCAGTCCATCTGAGACTGTCCTCCCGTCCTGAGGCTCCATCTGTGGGCCTCCTGGGCCCTGCTGCTGGCCTCTCTCACGCTCCCGAGATCCAGGCTGCTGTGCTCCGCCCCCCCCCCCACCCCCCCCCACCCCGACTGCTCAGGCACGATCAACCCCCCCCGCCTCCCTACCCAAACCACGCTGCTCCTTCCTCCCTCCCACCCCCCCCCCCCTGCCCCCCGGTCCTCACGACCACACTGCTCCCTCCTCCCCCCCCACCCTCCCTACCCCGACCACGCTGCCCCCCCCACCGTCCTCACGACCACGCTGCTCCCTCCTCCCCCCCCTCCTCCCCCCCCCCGTCCTCCCGACCACGCCGCCCCCTCCTCGTCCGCTGCCGTGTCTGCCTCTCTCGCCCGTGGGGGACGGACAGGGCTATACATAGACGCCGTCCGGCTCCAGGACCGGCCCACCTGGACCACCGAACACGCAGCTCTGCCGATCCTCCCCCCCCCTGCCACCACGGTGATCCGCCTCTGCCCCTCGGCATGCTGGGAGCGGAGGACCGTGTGAAGTGGAAACAGCAGGATCTCCAAAAAATAAGATGTTTTAACTGCAAGTCATTCTCTTTAAGCAGAGAAAAATAATTTTCTAGGTTCTGCCCAGGCATGATGGTGTGTTTCTCTTTGTATTGTGAGCCTCTCTGAGTGAGGTTACTAGAGGTTACTAGTGTAGTTCTATTGCATGAGGACTAAATAACTCATAATGTTGAATTACGTACAACCCAGAATTTAATCCAACAAATTAAATAATCTCACTCATCCTCTCCCGTCCGAAAATCTCACCGAGTGCCATCGTCATACTCGGCTCCGCTACGACTGTCGGCGTGGAGATATGCTGTGTCGGGGCTCCGACAGAATGTATTTAAAATATGAATGTGTACGTACCGTAAGTCTGCTGGCATCTGGTCGTCTCCCACCCTAACGCCAACGCAGGAACAGACTGACTGATAATGAAAGAAGCGCACGCCTCATTAACGGTGAAGACTTTAGAAAAGTAAAGTGTGAAGTGTTTTTGTTTTTTTACCGCACTGCTTCAACTACACACACACACACACACACACACACACACAGTAATGTCACACACTCCTACAGTATGCTGTTCAGCGCTAAAAATACCTAATTTCTGTCTTTTTTTTCCCACACTCATCTTTCAGAGGGCAAGTTCATTATCTTTAGTGATCTTTTTTTCTGAAGGTGGGGGGATTCCATATTAGATTTCTTAATTATTCATCAGAGGCTTGTCCTCCGGAAATGAGTCTTTTTTTTGGGAATATATTCCTAATGGCTTACTTAAAGGTCATCCATCAGATGGGTCTTTACACAGACGCTCTGGCGAGCGCCGGAAGAAGCAGCGGGGCGAACTGGCGTCGGCGATGGCGATGCCATTCGTCAGACGGAGCAGATCTTGGCGTCGGCGATGACGGCTGCATTCCATTGACGAGAGCAACTTTCCATTGAGAGATTCTACTGCAGTAGTAGACGTTGACACATCCACCTTTACACACTATACACACCCACCTTTACACACAATACACACCCACCTTTACACACAATACACACCCGCCTTTACACACAATACACACCCGCCTTTACACACAATACACACCCGCCTTTACACACAATACACACCCGCCTTTACACACAATACACACCCACCTTTACACACAATACACACCCGCCTTTACACACAATACACACCCGCCTTTACACACTATACACACCCACCTTTACACACAATACACACCCACCTTTACACACAATACACACCCGCCTTTACACACAATACACACCTGCCTTTACACACAATACACACCCGCCTTTACACACAATACACACCCACCTTTACACACAATACACACCCACCTTTACACACAATACACACCCGCCTTTACACACAATACACACCCGCCTTTACACACAATACACACCTGCCTTTACACACAATACACACCCACCTTTACACACAATACACACCCGCCTTTACACACAATACACACCCGCCTTTACACACAATACACACCTGCCTTTACACACAATACACACCCACCTTTACACACAATACACACCCACCTTTACACACAATACACACCCGCCTTTACACACAATACACACCCGCCTTTACACACAATACACACCCGCCTTTACACACAATACACACCCGCCTTTACACACAATACACATCCACCTTTACACACAATACACACCCGCCTTTACACACAATACACACCCACCTTTACACACAATACACACCCACCTTTACACACAATACACACCCACCTTTACACACAATACACACCCACCTTTACACACAATACACATCCACCTTTACACACAATACACACCCACCTTTACACACAATACACACCCACCTTTACACACAATACACACCCACCTTTACACACAATACACACCCGCCTTTACACACAATACACACCCACCTTTACACACAATACACACCCACCTTTACACACAATACACACCCATCTTTACACACAATACACACCCGCCTTTACACACAATACACACCCACCTTTACACACAATACACACCCGCCTTTACACACAATACACACCCGCTTTTTAAGACAGGCCTATTCAGAGTGAGATATTGTTGATGTTCTGCTGAAAACTCTTTATTACATGTGTTCTAAACAACTCATCATTTGGGATTTTATGTTCAAAAACGTAGAACAGCATTCGGAAAACTTGGCATTTCGATACAAGGTTTTCACCCGACAGCAGCGCTGAAAAAATAATGAAGGCCTACTTCGCACCCCTGAGGAAGGCGATAATATCAGTGGTTTGATGCGAGAGTAACGCAGAGAGATGAGTGGACAAGCAGGCGGTGCGCCTTGTTGCGAACGACCTCTGCCTAACAGGAGAGAGAGTGACCCCTGACCTCAACATGCCCTGTTGTTGCCTCTAGGGGCTTTAGAGTATACCGTAGTACACATTAGCGGTTTACAGCTACTCAACAGCGTAACTAAACAGGGATCATTTGCATACGGACAGGGGAGCTACTTTGACATGTCAAGAATGATGCTTAATAATCTGGATTAGAATCGGGTCGATGGCTGTGCAAGAGTAACCTTTAATGGTTCTGAAATGTCCTAAGGAGAGAAGTTGAGCCAAATGTCTCTTCTTGACAGGGAATGAAGTCCAGCAACAGCATGTAATCTGTGTGTATGATAACAGCATGTAATCTGTGTGTATGATAACAGCATGTAATCTGTGTGTATGATAACAGCATGTAATCTGTGTGTATGATAACAGCATGTAATCTGTGTGTATGATAACAGCATGTAATCTGTGTGTATGATAACAGCATGTAATCTGTGTGTATGATAACAGCATGTAATCTGTGTGTATGATAACAGCATGTAATCTGTGTGTATGATAACAGAATGTAATCTGTGTGTATGATAACAGCATGTAATCTGTGTGTATGATAACAGCATGTAATCTGTGTGTATGATAACAGCATGTAATCTGTGTGTATGATAACAGCATGTAATCTGTGTGTATGACTGGAGGTAAAGAATGCTATCTAGTTCACCTGTAGCCTTGTGAGACCATCCTGATCTCACTAGCTCACATTGTTTTAGCTCCTCTCATCGGTGTGGCAAAGCTCGCTAGAGATCCATTCAGAAAACGATCGGGAGGGTCAGTGGTCTTTGAGGTAATATTAGCAGCTACGCCGGGGGTAGTTTAGGTGTTACGACAGCGAGAAGCAACTGTTCGTTCCAAAACAACAATGGCGGCGTTAGCGTGGATGCTGTTATAGCATCAGTTCTATCCGAACTGGACAGTATTTCTTCAATGAAAGAAAAGCAAAGAACACTGAAGACTTTTTTTCTGTGGAAAATGATGTTTGGGCTTTGGTAAGAATTTGATTTAGCCGTGATAGACGGTGATAGACAGATGGTTCCTCCAATCACCTGCAGAGTAGTTTCTGTGCCTGCCCTCTTCCCTCAGTTCCCAGCGAAGCTTTCCCAGATGGTTGAGTGGAAGCAACCATCTGGCACGTCAGGATAGACCACCTGGCCTTGTTTTCTGTAGTCATGTAAAGTCAAACTTTATTTGTATAGCACATTGACCAAAGTGCTGAACAAGCTTAACATAAATAACTAACAATCAACATAATGGTAATGCATACGCACTAAAATGTCGTCGAGGGGTCTAGCTCAACTCGAATTGAATGCTAATGGGAAGAGGTGGGTTTTTAACAGTGACTTAAAAATTCATAAGGTCTGGACAGTTCTCGTGTGGCTAATAGGTAGACACTTCCAGAAATTTGGGGCAGCCACCGCAAAGATTCGGTAGCCGTTTTGAGCCTGGATCTCAGAACATCTAGTTGCGACTGGTTGGTGAACCTCAGTGCTCTAGCTGGAGTGTGATGGTGAAAGAGTTCTGCTAGGGTGGGGTGGGTGGGGGTAGGGTAGGGTGGTGCCGGCCAATTTAAAGCCTTAAAAAGAAGCGACGCAATCTTAAAATCAATTCTGAAGCGGACAGGAAGCCAGTGGCTTGCTACTGTATGTATATACCGTGTAGATATAGATATTTCCTACTAACTTTACTACACCTGGCTATGATGACTATAATCATGACAAACTGAACATGTAAGGTCTGTGTGAAAAGCGGGTGAACTGAGGTCTAATCTAAAGGAATGACACTGACACGCGCCCAAATGTGCGTCATGCGTGTTACTGCCTGCTCCTCCCACAAGCCACTGCCACACGCACTTCCTGTCCCATGATTAATCAACGAACTTGGGGCCCGAGAGACGGGCAGCCATTTTACAGCAGTGAGAAGCGTTCACACCCCTGCTCTCTGTGTCACTGACTGAAATATTGAACCACCCCCCACTGATAGTTTGGTCAATCATCAAGTACAAATCTTGGTTTTAAAGGTGAAATGGTTGGGTAAAATGATCAGTTAGAAACAGAATTTTGTTATCGCCATGTTGTTTTTGAACATAGTAGGAATTTGCTTCGGGCGATGGTGCATGGAGACAACATTGGACAAGGTGCAGGGAGATTGGTTTGATCTCTCTGGCAGCATGATTGAGGGAACGGGACTTGCCTCAGAAGTCTGTATAGACAGGATAAACAAACATGGACATCTACAGTATAGATTTTTTTAAAACATCAATTGCTTTCTTCTCAGATTCTGTGTGTGAGGATGTTTTGAGCCCTGAGCTTCCATGCCAGGAGACTGACTTTCCATTTCCCTAGATAGTAATTAGTAAGTAGTAATAAATGTTACACTGTATAGCAATGGTACTTATTGTGTAATTTGTAACTTGTAAATTTGTAATTTATACATTGGAGTTTATCTTTATTGAGCATAATCTTGGAGTCGGCAGCAACATTTCACTTTGACAGTACACGTACATTACATGTGACAAATAAAGAAATCTTGAATCTCTTGGATCAAAATTATATTAAATCAGTCAGACAGACAGACAGACAGACAGACAGACAGACACAACCAGCCTTTCTACTGGCATCTTGTCCCCAGCAGTGATTGCATCTAGTAAGACCGGCTTCAGTCTATGAGGTCTGGCTTCACTGTACTGTATGTTCTCCCCAAGGGAAGCTGATAAAAGCAAAGTCATGTAAGAGGGCTGTGATGGAACTGAATAAGAACGGTGGAACCCCCTTTAGCCAGCTCACACGCCTGTGACATGAGGCTTCCCCCACCAAGCCTGACCCTCCCCATTAAACTTTCATTACCTCCATGCAGACAAGAGACCCTTGATTTCATTACACGGGACAACTGTATGAGACCTGTGAATAGAGCTAGTTTAGAGGAAATACAGGAATAGGTATTGTTATCGTACTCGTTAATAATCCTGTGGGTATCCATCTACCATGCTAGTTGATCTGAAACACATGTTCTTCCTTCTTCTTCTTCTTCTTCTTCATCTATTCCTCTTCTTCGTATTCTTCATGACAGCAAGAAGCAGACTCAGGCCCATTCATGCTACTGTAAATCCGTTCCGATTCCATCCATTAAGTCCAATTACGTACATTCCCGCCCAAAGTGAACCGATATGGTTTACTTGGAACCGGACCGAGTCCGAATGCGTGCTCTCACCTCTTCAAACGAACTAGACTTAACGAGTAAATGCACCATACAGTAGTTCGATTAAAGGGATAGTTCTGAATTTAGTACATAGAGTCTCATTTACTACGACCATTATGTTGTTTCAACAATAGTTAGACTTAAATAATGGTATAACCACTCAACTTAACCATGATAAGATTGTCATCATATTGTATTAGCTTTGGGGGCAACGTGGAGGGTTTAGATGAGTTTGGTAGTGGATGCTAGCTAGCTAGTGGTCAACATCATAATGGCCAAGTAGTAAATGAGCCTATGTCCAAAATTGTGAACTATCCCTTTAAAACCGACCAAACCAGTTAGGTGTGATTAACCATCAGTCTCCATGCTTAGTTCAGAGTTAGTCTACAGCCAGTCCCTCATGAAGAATTAATACCGTCGTTAGTCACAGATTGAATAGCCTACTGTCTCTAGTCACACTTTCTTTGGCCGGGAGGAAAAGAAAGTGAAGAAGTCGCCCTTGGAGGATTCCTTTGTTTCTTTGCAGCGCGATGACGTGTTGCCATGGAAGCGGCGACCACATTAGCGGGGTGTCGGGTCTGAGTGGTGCGTGGATGTTACTGTGCTGAATGGTTCATCGCTCAGTCAGCACACAACATTGTGCTCCGATTTAAAGGCGTGTGGCTTCTAGAGTTAGAGAGAGTGGAAGAAGAGCAAGGCTGGGGAGTTATAAAACAAATAAGCTCCACCAAACTCGTTTCATAGCAAAACATTATTGTCATCAAGATTCAAGGTAGCACACTATTCCACTCATTTGCCACTATCTCACTCTGTTAGCCTGCCCTCAACTACCAGAAACAAAATAGTATTTTACTCTAATTCCAGGAAATCTCTCCCACTCTATCTGTGCCTCTCTCGACCCCGCTCTCTCCACTCTGTATGTACCTCTCTCGACCTCTGTTCTGCGTGTGCGTCCGTAACACGATTACCTCGACAACCGGCCACTGTCTGAGGTGAATATGCGGCCAGTGTATTGCTCAAGGACGTGTATGCGTCCCCTCCCAGATAGCAAGCGGATGTGTAATGATTCTGGGCCATATATGGGCCGGAACTAAGCCACAAGGGCCAGATCTGGCCTGTATATGGCCTATGTGTACTCCTAGACACGTATTTATACAGACTGGATGAACATATTTTTTACTCTATTCTATTATGTATAAAAGTGTATCTGGCACCACAGTAGCTGTTAATCCACAAATTAGATGAGAGGAGAAGATTTTGAAAATGTCTCTCTAGCTTGTTCTATCAAGGGCTTGGTGGCATTTGGCTAAGCCCCACATCAAATTTGATACGAGTGATAAGTTATGCCTTGGCACATTACAAATCAGGATTCTACATATTAGATGGTAAAACTTTTTTTTTTAAATGTCTCTCTGTGTATAAATATGCTATTTATATAAAACAATCACACCGCCTCTCTGCTCCACACACGTAGGAGAAGGTGATGATGATGATGATGATGATGATGATGATGTCCATACATTTCAAGTGCTGTGTATTTCAAAAGCATAATCTTAGTGTGGAACAGAACTTCAAGGAGGCCAAAACCGTCAAATCAACAATTTATTGAGCATGCCTAACACAGGGGCCAGAACTTCGGCAATACTGACGTTCTCATGGAGGTGCCGAGCTTTTATCCTGGCTTCAAGCCAGGATCACATGACAAAAAAATTTGCATACAATGAATGTTCATTTAACACATATATGGTCAACTAGTTTTCTGACTGGTCAATGGGTCAGCTGAGCTCTGCCCCCCGGACCCTAGGGGCTTCCTGTGTCCTCCTAGGATCATGTTACAAAGACTGTACCCAGATAGCAAGCGGATCAGGGCCATATACAGGCCAGATCTGGCCCTTGTGGCTTAGTTCCGGCCCATATATGGCCCAGAATCATTACACATCCGCTTGCTATCTGGGTAGGCTACTCACTTCAGAGGTGACCATTTGCTATAGACAAAGAATCATGCTGACTCAGAGACAAAGACAAATGCCCTCTATTGAGCCTTGAATTAACAGTTCCAACTATAAGTGAAGTTTATTCATGATTCTAATAAAATGATTACTACATGAGAGTAATACAGATGTGATTAATGTAATACAGTATAAAAATATACTACACAAGCATTATGCATTTATTCAATGTCATGTGTTGCAGGTTAGGTTCTTCGAGCACCTCATGCATTACGGTTATGGCTTTTACACGATGCTATTATGTGAAACTGTGAGACAAGCAGTGGGTGAAATAAAGGCAAACATTTCTGTACAAAGAATAATGGGTCCAGATGTGCACTTGAGCTACTAGACATGGGGCCTCCTAAGGCCCGGTCAGAACCCAGATAGCAAGCGGATGTGTAATGATTCAGGGCCATATATGGGCCGGAACTAAGCCACAAGGGCCAGATCTGGCCTGTATATGGCCCAGATCCGCTTGCTATCTGGGAACCCACTTTAAGCCCATGTGGGCGAGCCCAGGCTGGGTAGCGGAGTTTCTCAGCGGAAAAGACGTTATCGACATTTTTCCAACTGGATTTGGCAAAGGTTTTGTTGGCTGAAGGGGCTTTAGTCTGTTAAGGCTAGTCCAGACTGTATCGCAAACTTTTTTTTATTTTATTTTTTGCAAGGAAGTATGGCTTCCAAGCTAGCCTGACACCGCTGTCACTGCCGAAAAATATCTTTATTGAGTTTATTTGCTTAAAAGACTGCTTAAGAAAGGTAGAAGTTTCAAGTAGCCTAGCATGTATTCTAAGTAAATTATTTCATTTTATTGAGTGCTTTTAAGGACAATGTAATAATGCATAGCCTTCATAAGGAGTGTGTGATGAGTTGTATGGCGCGGGCACATGCAGAGCTGCCACGGGACCCGAAGGCCACTGCACTTGTCTAAAAGATTGATATGCTGGAACATTGAACAACGCCGTGTCCATGACTCATTCAGACGCGAGCCTAATTGACTCCTGCTACTAATGAGAGCACATGGAAGACAAAGACTCGCGAGGATAAAAGAGCATCTCCCCGAAGTCATTCTCCACACCCCTCGTCTTGTAATTAAAACGTTTCGCGATATCAGTCTGCCTGACGCTGGTCCGTCGCGCTCACCTTGCCGGGAGCTGCGCGGGTCATTGCGGCTGGCTCAGCGGGATGCGACGCGTGCCTTACTGCTGCAGTGAAAGTGTGAGTCATAGCTGAGCCGCGAGCCAGCGCACGGGGATGTTGGCACGGCCACCGGAGCTGTCATTAGAATGTGTGTGTGTGTGTGTGTGTGTGGTGGTGGAGGGGGGGGGGGGTTGTGGGGGGGGGGTGGTGGGGGGGGTGCATCTGTACATCTGCCTAACTTGGCATGGCTGATATTCTGGGGCGCGCTGCTCCACCGACGTTCACATCTGCCCAGTCCCAATGTCCACCCTTGCAGACTCGCAGACTTAAGGGCGCGCTCCCGCGAAGTCCGCGAGGGCTTAGGGGTGTCCCAATGTCAACTCGGCAAGTGCGCGAGGGCTCTCCGGCAGCCATTTTGAGCCCTTTATGGCCCCTTCCCGTAAGTCTGCATTTCTGCAGACTTAGCCCAAGGGAATTACCCACAGTTCATAGCGTCGTGACGTGAAACACGGGGTTACCTGAAGAACAGCCAATAAACAAGCACGGACAGATCAACCAACCATAACGTTCACGTTACAGAACAAAATATGTTTTCATGTTTTCAGCTGGACTTGCTTATCTGCACAAGTAGCCTTATAATTAATTTGGTTTCATTATTTTTAAGTAGGCCTATGGGTTATTAACCCCATGGGTTTGTATAATGTGATTTGTTTACAAATATGTAGGCTATGGTTATAATTTACATCGATTTCTGTTGCTCTAAATCATATGATTGCCCAGTTAAAAGCAGTATGACATTAATTACCCATTTCGGTGCAGTGTTCTTTGAATTGAGATTTCCAACATGAATATGGAAAGAGTTGTGAGGTGCAGGAATGTGTATACATAATATATTATCATTCTTAAGTTAATACTTTTGGATTCATCACAAACAAGAATCACAGGCAGTAATGTAGGATCGATGCGATCCTACTAACAAATACTGGGTTGGGTTGATATTTGATCGCAGATGCGATCGCATATGACCACAAAATGAAATGATTTCAAGTTGAACAAATGTTTTGAGGGTAACACAGGGAGTTCTAATAATGTAAAGGGGATTTGACTCAGCCAAAATTAATTTACACGAAGGCCTACAAGAAAAACATGTACAATTTACAAATTGATTTAAAAAAAGCCCCACGCCCACAATAGTAAGAAATATGTTTTCACGTCAACGTAACGTGATGTCACAAGTGCTGTCCCATTCCTTGTTATACCAATTCGAGCCCTTGCAGCCTCTCACACTCGATCACTTCACCATGTGACGTCAATAAGTCTGTGAGGGCTCAGGGCTTGAGGGTTTAGGGGGGACATTGGGATTGGGCCATCCAGTCCACCAATCAGTTCCACTAATCACAGGTGGAAGGAAGCGTGCTAATGCCAGTGTACACATAAAGAGGGAACGTTTCCCTGCCTTAAATAATGAGATTCCTCATTGCTTTATTAATTAGCTTAATGGGCAAAGATGGCGGCTGGAGAACTTCTGTTTTATAATGAATTAATGAGGGTGATTTGTCTACTAAGTGCAACCAGGTTCGTGGCAGCTGTCGTTTAGCTGAGTAGACAAACGGAATATACGATGTGATTATAATGTAATAGGACACGACGGGAGAAGATGGCCCTAATGTCAGTTGAGGTCCATCACAGATGCAGTGAGTGTCATCAACCAGGTGGGAGTGCAGGCCTGTAGCCGGGGGGGGGGGGGGGGGGTCGGGTGGATAGAACGAACCGCCCCTCATGACCAAAGGTCCAGAATTAAAGACCAAAGGTCCAGAATTGAAGACAAAAAGTCCAACCCTCTACCCCCGCCTCAACAAATTGAAACGATACGGGGAAAAAAACTAACCCTCCCTCCACAAGGCTGGCTACGGGCCTGGAATATATAGGTGCCACGCCCAGACATGTCTGACCTTTAGATGACAGGATGAGAGCAAGGGGACTGTACATCTGACCAAACTAGTTTTCAGGCATGACTGTCTGACTTTAGGGTGAGGGATGTTAGGATCATCACAGTGGCAACCACAGCGCAGATGCTGATATTCAAAGTTTATTTGAGGGAATAATGAAGTCGGGGCCGGGCGTTTCGCTGTTTAAATGGCCGACGTGGAGGTAGTATACTGCCCTTGAATCCCGTTTTATACGACGGAATTATTTCACCAGAAAACCTAAAGTACTCTCATCTGTTGCTCGTATCAGCTTTGAAAAGTTGATAATTCATGGTTAGAGTTCTACCGTTTCCATAGCAACTGGTAACTTTTATAGTCTCTCCAGCCAAATCTAACGTTAAGACGTCATCGCCCGCCTAGACCAAACGACTCCTGTCACATCCCGTCTTGCCATTCAACTCAGTGAATAGGCTACCCTTGAAGCTTCGACTGACAGTGACAGCGCACATATTTGACGTGGGAAAAAAAAAAAAGTTATTGATTTGAGGACAATGAGATGTCTGGCTATCATAAAGTCAAAGCCAACTTTATTTCTATAGCACTATTCATACAAGTAAATGTATCACAGTGCTGTACAGAATAAATAAAAACAGTTAAAATATTAGATACAAATAAGAAAATAAAACAGATAAGACAGATCATATATAGTAAAATAGAAGAAACAAACAATTAGATTTGACAACTAGACAATTGATATGTTGCACAGCAAATATGCAGTAGCCTACACTTCGCTGATGGCTGGCTAGCGATATCAGGTACAGTATGGCATTACTGTAGATTGGGTTGTTACGGGTCAGTGTTTGGGTTGCTAGGTCATATCTTGAATTGAGCATTGATTTAGAACAGAGGTGAGTTGCCGGGCGGATATACCGTACCAGCCGTTGTGCAGAAAAAATTCATACCTCTCAGCCAATCACAATCAAGTATTCACACAAGCCATTGTATGAAATCCAGTAATCCAAGCGTATGTTCCAATGTGATATTCCCATCGAGATATGACTGTAGTAAAGTATGCAGGCCTAGCTGATCTGATCTGAAACCTATGAGGCCAGATATCCCTGTCTATGATAGATTTTATATCCACATCCAATGTATTTCCATCTGCTGCATATTGGATGTGATGGTCCTATATACTACCTGATGATAGCTCTTTTTTTTATTCATGGCATGACACATCGTCCCTCCCAGGCGATGTGGACGACCACGTTGTTTCTGGATCACACACGGACCGGTCAGAAGGGGTGTGTTCCATACAGATTTAGTTTGGATACAGAATATCAGGCACAACTTCAGCAAAGGCAAAATCAACAGCTGGCCTCAGGGGCAGTACAAGAATACAGATATACTGAACACATATACACAGAAAGAGAGAGAGAGAGAGAGAGAGAGGGAGAGAGAGCGAGAGAGAGAGAGAGAGAGAGAGAGAGAGAGGGGGAGAGAGAGAGAGAGGGAGAGAGAGAGAGAGGGGGGGGGAGAGAGAGAGAGGGGGGGGAGAGAGAGGGGGAGAGAGAGAGGGAGAGAGAGAGAGAGAGAGAGAGAGAGAGAGAGATTTGGAAGGTAGATACAGTACAGGTAGGTAGGTAGATAGATAGATAGATAGATAGATAGATAGACAGACAGACAGACAGACAGACAGACAGACAGACAGACAGACAGACAGACAGACAGACAGACAGACAGAGAGATAGATAGATAGATAGATAGATAGATAGATAGATAGATAGATAGATAGATAGATAGATAGATAGATAGATAGATAGATAGGGAGGTAAACATACTGTACACAACCTGCTCTATCAATGACAGTCCCTCTTTTTTTCATCCAACCACCAGTGCTATTTATACAATTTTCATGAGCCTTCCAAGGTGTCCCTGTTCACTGATGTGAGGGATTTGATCAATTTTAAACCCTTGTCCTCCGCCTCTGCCCGGCTACTGGTCTGTTTGTGATCTCTCTAACCCTCCCCCTGGGTTTGGAGTCCTACACCCAGTCTGAAATGACCCTGGCTCACGGCTCGGCTGAGCCAAGATTGACAGAAAAATACAGACTGTTTCTCTTTCTTTCTGTCCTCCTCTCTTCCTTCTCACTGGTTGAGCTGGCCGTGTTCCTGTCTTTAGTTGTCCATTGGTGTTTTTAAAAGAGTCATTTGGTATTTAGCATCATAACCCCTGATATATATATAGAGAGAAAGGTGCCACAACTGTGACAAGCTACCCCTGCGACATTCTACAAAACAGCCTGTCACAGAAGCACCGATTGAGTGAGGTGAACAATATTATACCAGAATAGTCGTGAGATATAGGGGCAACAAAGGGATATCATTGTTTTTTCAATTCAAATAGAGGCATGAGCGTGGCTGACACAATCCGGGGACTTTTCGGTCGCACCTTGTATATATATATATATATATATATATATGTGTGTGTGTGTGTGTGTGTGTGTGTGTGTGTGTGTGTGTGTGTGTGTGCCCATAGAGATCCATTATATGGTTAGCTGATGATCGTTCTAGCACCGTCTTCAACACTAAGCACTAATATCTCCAGAGTGCAAAGTCTGTCTTATGATGTTAAATACCAAACTACTCCTTCAAGGTACAGATTACAGGGTTAGGTTCAATGTGTGTGGTACATCCTTTGATGGATGCTGTGTGTGGAAGTATACCCCTCTCTGATGTCTATTAAGCAGTGGTTCTAATTGGGCTTCAACTGTGTAACTGTGTAACTCATCTGTTTATCAAAGCACCGAGCCTCTGTGCTGGAGTCCCCCATTATGATTCTGCGCTTGGAAAGCCAAATTATTCACTGAAATATTCATAACAGCGATCTTAGACATTTATCACCGTCACTTGCTTATTACTTACGATACGAGTTCTTCCCTCCAAATGTTTAATTAGGATTTGCAATTAATCCACTAGTCCATCATTATTATATGTTCTAGGATGGTATCCGGTCTGTGTTGTAACCGGGCCTAGTCTTGACCCATCAGCCAACCAACCAGGGACCAGAACTCAGCAGTGACCGGGCCTGAGCTCAAGTGTCCAGAGAAAGAAACCTTTGTAACTTCGCTGGAAGATCTTTACTGAATCTTCCTCAGGCCTGAACTGGCTATTCCAAGAACAGCAGTGAAATATCTACTGCTCCAAAAAAATTAAAGGAACACTTAATCATCCGGCCCTCAATGGGTTAATCATTTTGGCTTCCATCGAACATTCTTACATAATTTTATTCTTGACGAATTACACAATATAATCAATAAAGATTTTCAACTTGAATATTTCGTTCATCGAGATCCACGATGGTGATTGCTGATTAAGTGTTAATTTTTGGGCCGATATATATATATATATATATATATATACTGTATATATATTATACATAATTTAATGTCCTGAAAGCCTTTCTATGCTGGCTCATATGTTCTGAACAGGAGCGTACCACTGTTCCAGATATGAATCCACAGTCGTGACAATGTTAGCTACATGAGGACACTCAAAAACCCCACAGATCTGACAACTGTCTCTTTGAAGTCTATCTGAGACAATAGTGTCCTCTGTACACAGAAGTTGACGCGTCCCCCGTCCTTTCATCTCTGCTTTCAGAGAAGATTAAACTCGACCAGATCAAAGTGTGCTCTCAACAGCCTGTGTGTGTGTGTGTGTGTGTGTGTGTGTGTGTGTGTGTGTGTGTGTGTGTGTGTGTGTGTGTGTGTGTGTGTGTGTATCAAACTGTCACTGAGGACAGAACTAACACAACTGTCAACGAGCAGAGAACCAACCATCCCTCACTGAAGTCGGCTTTCTGATTGCTAATTAATAAAGCAGCGAGGAATTCCATTAACTATTCACAGCAGAACAGACAAACTACACCAGAGACAGAGGAATTTCAGAGTAGGCGTGGGTTTCAGTTGGTTTTATTTTCCAGCCTATGATTCAAGTTTTATGTAGCATTTTATTAGATTTCTGATCTGTATCTTCTTTTAATTGTGTGTGTGTGTGTGTGTGTGTGTCTGCCATCTGGAATGTGTGTGTGTGTGTGTGTGTGTGTGTGTGTGTGTGTGTGTGTGTGTGTGTGTGTGTGTGTGTGAATGTGTGTGTGTGTGTGTGTGTGTGTGTGTGTGTGTGTGTGTGTATGGGGTGTGATTAGTGCCAGCACACCATACTGAAACGCTTGACTTGCGCCTACTTAAGAAGACGCGATGACATCAAACGTCTGCCTTTAAATCATAGCTGGTTCTAATCTCGTCCTTGCCAATTGGTAATGCATTCTCAATAAATGGAATTCGCACATGTTAAGCAACTTGTTTTTAATAAAGCCTAATATCTGAATGACTCTTTCTTCGCAATTTAAAACAAATGTTCAGATACACGTGTTTCTTGTCAATAGAGGGCGCTGCAGCACCGTCAGCACCAGTTCGAACAGCCAAAATGTAGCGATAGTGGAGATAAAACGACACATATCTAGGAAAAGTTATGCAAGGAGGGTCCTGGAGTTTGATTGAGTGCAAATAAATATTCTTAATTTTTATTCAATACGGACAAATGAGCCCCGCTCGCAGCTTCTAGTGCCCGCTGACTTAACACGAGCGTGCAAACGTTACATGCATGTGCGCAAAAGTGGCACGGCACCTTTTACACGTCACCCTCTGAGAATGTGAGCGACTCGTAACGCGTGCGTATATGCACGCCTATTAATCAGCTCGCCAAAGTACCTTTATACACGCAATGCAGGCGACGAAAGCACTGAGTGTTTGTTACGCTGGCACGAATCACACCCCAGTGTGTGTGTGTGTGTGTGAGTGAGTGAGTGTGTGTGTGTGTGTGTGTGTGTGTGTGTGTGTGTGTGTGTGTGTGTCTGGTGTGTGGTTAGGGTTATCCCCCCTGCTGGTGGAGCTCATGTGTTTGGATGTCAGAGGCTCTTCCTGTTTTTCTTTCACGCGTCTGTAATTAGCAGCCAGGTGACAACTTTAAGCTGACAAATCGGAATAAAAGATCTGTAGGGGGCTTTGTAAGATACACATTAGTAAACAAATAAGCAAATTAGATGGATAGTTGGATAGTTAATCTAATAGACTGTGTGTGTGTGTGTATGTGTGTGTGTGTGTGTGTGTGTGTGTGCGTACGTGTGTGTATGTTTGTGTGCGGGGTGTAGGATGGAGGGATGGAGATGGAGGGATGGAGAGATTGAGAGATGGAGAGATGGATAGATGGAGATATGGGGATGGATGGAGAGATGGGGATGAGGGATGGAGAGATGGAGGGATGAGATGGAGGGAGGGAGAGGTGGAAGGACTGAAGGATAGAGATGAAAGGATGGAGGGGTGGATGGATGGATGGATGGATGGATGGATGGATGGATGGATGGATGGATGGATGGATGGATGGATGGATGGATGGATGGATGGATGGATGGATGGATGGATGAAGAGATGGGGGATAGATTTTCATGCAGTGCATCCTGCCACTCGGGGATGATAGAGTCTTGGCACGTCACAGAGCCAAGCAGCCAATCAAAAGACTACGGTTTCTCTGAGGCACATCTATGGGAAGTGACATCACATCCCTACCGGTGAGGAGTGCAGCCGTGGGCGGCCATACTTCCCTGCTGCTCGCTCTGCTTCCTGACCTCCGCCCCCCCCCCCTCCCCCCCGCGTCTCTCATTTACACAACCTAACGAGCCATAGATGCCTTATTTAATTGGAAGACAGGAGTGACACGCAGAACAAGACAGCTACTGTAGCATATTTTCATCTGACACACACCAATAAAACTCCACGACTCAATTACGGCCGCAAATACCCACGTAGCTTTCACCCGCTGCGGCCCATAAATCACACTCATCAGCCCGGCATCTAGACATGAGCAGAGCATGCCTGTAGGGCACTGAAGAGGAGGGATGGTGTGTGTGTGTGTGTGTGTGTGTGTGTGTGTGTGTGTGTGTGTGTGTGTGTGTGCGTGTGTGTGAATGTGAGTATGAGTGTGACAGGAGAGACGGAAAGTGGAGTCGGGGCTTCGGGCGAACATCTGGCCTGTCGTGGAGCGTTTTCATGCAGACCACAGATGGCGTTCGTCATGCGAAGTAGGAGGAGCTACAGCACGCCGGACACGCCCACTCCTCCTTCCCCTCACGTAATCCCATGGACTGACAGGCGGCCATTTAGGTGCCTGTGTGTGTGTGTGTGTGTGTGCACGTACGCGCGTGTGTGTGTGTGTGTGTGTGTGCACATATGTGTGTGTGTGTGTGCGTGTGTGTGTGTGAGCGGGATTGATAGTGTGCAATTCCACAGCTAGTGTGCAATTCCACAGCTGACGTAGTAATGGCTTTTAGAGATTTGTCATATTACAGCTGGCTTGGTGTGTCTCAGTCTGATTAGGACGTCAGGTCTGGCTAATAGGATTATTTTGAGCTATGAGAATATGAGCTGTACTCTTCAAATCCATCTGTTCCCTGGAGAACTTCTGTTCCATGTATAAACCTCAGGTAGGAATTCACTGCGGCACCTCAGGTGCTGTGGAAGATGACTGGCTCACATCCCAGATAGCAAGCGGATGTGTAATGATTCTGGGCCATATATGGGCCGGAGCTAAGGGCCAGATCTGGCCTGTATATGGCCCAGATCCGCTTGCTATCTGGCTCACATCCTGGCCACGCGTTCCCGCAGTGCGCACAAGGAGAACTTATCTAACCCTAACAATTTAATTTTGCGCATCTCAGACTCTCATCTCAACTTAAATGAGGTGTTTGGTATTAAGCATCATAATTCCTGTTTTAGGTTATTAACCATCATATATAACAGTCCAGGTAAACATTCTGACAGACTTTGTACTCTTGAGATATGAATGCTCATTGTTCATTTCACAGCTAAGTACACAATGGATCTCAATGGGCGTATATCTCGCTAATAGAGATCTATCTGCTGACCATATAATGGACCTCCATGGACATATACGCCTAGAGATCTATTGTGTACTTAACTGTGACATGAGCAATGAGCACTAATATCTCTAGAGTACACAGTCTGTCAGAATGTTTATGGACCGTTGTGTACGATCGTAAATAACAGGGTTTATGATGCTCAATACCAAACGACTATCAACGTCCTCCACTTAACATTCCCTGGAATAACGAGCAAGTTGACTAACGAGCAGGCGGCGGTCTGATGAAGAGTCCACTCGTACACGGACATTTAACATGATTAGGCGTCCTGGGAAAGAGTGCTTGGATAAAGAGGTCATTGTCTGAGATCCCATCAGAGGGTATACAATTACAGTGTAATGACTCAGTTATGATTTGTCAGTACAGTGATATTGCAGGTATTCACATTAACTGTAAAGGCTCTTGCTATACAGTCAAAAGATGTTAGGCTTGACGTTTACGTTTTACGCTTCACGCATTTAGCGTTATGCTTTTATCTGAAGTGGCTTATAATTATAAGCTAGTGTCCCCAACAAGTGCCTTACCCTTTCTCAAGGTCACAACGGTAGGGTACGTCGTGGGAAAACACATGTCAGGGTCAAGCCACTCTCTGGTCGCTGATCGGACGCTGGCTGGGTTTGTTCCTCATGTCTTTCCATCGGAAAGTGGATATCGGTGTCAAATGAGCCCAGAAATATGAACGCAGGGTTCAGTCGTAGAGGGAGGAGTCGTAGAGGGACGACGCTGGGAGGAGGCGATCCTCACGTAGAGGACGATCGGAGTGGGCGGAGCCGATGCGCTACCGGAGCGCCGCTCGCCATTTTTCCGCCTCCTTCACGTCTTCTGTGACATCTGCACTTTTTTTTTGCAGCTGTGAGTCATACACAGAAAATCCATGCATTACAAAAACAATTAGATCAGAAAGCTCCGGAAATGCAGCAGGAATAGGCAGTACCTCTGCTGAGAGGGAGAGAGAGAGAGAGAGAGAGAGAGAGCGGGTACAGGGATGAAAGGTAGGGAGGGAGGAAGAGAAGGAGGGAGGAAGAGGGGATGAGTCATGTGTTAGCATATCACTTTCCTGATAACTTTTAGTCACTGTTTTTCTGTTCCCTTGTGTCCCCTGAATGGAGGTTTTTTTTTCAGCCTGAATGTATTTTCTGAGGCAACTACTGTATCTGTGGGCATGGAACAAGAGCCTGAAATAGCTCTTCCAAATCACCCACATTTGTCATACAAGGAGATAGCATCAGCGCATTACATTACAGTCATTTAGCTGATGCTTTTATCCAAAGCGACTTATAATAATTGCATTTAACGTAGGAAAAGCCAATGCACTTCTAAATGCCAGAACTCACATGTGCACATACCCCACCTATTAAAGAGATGGAGCTCGTTCTTCTTTTTTTTTTGAAAGATTTTTGAAAGCAATGTTTTCATCAGAGATTTTAATCAACAAGTCTGTCTTCTTAATCCAAATTTGCCTTTGTGAAATAACATTACAATGACTCTTCAGATAATACATTCATGACGGATCGTATAATGAGATCATCAGTTCGTTCTCCTCTCTGACAGAACACTCGTTGATATTGTTCCCTACAAAATCAAAAGTAATTACGGTTGTTCGCCCCACAGGGCACCCAGATAGCAAGCGGATCTGGGCCATATACAGGCCAGATCTGGCCCTTGTGGCTTAGTTCCGGCCCATATATGGCCCAGAATCATTACACATCCGCTTGCTATCTGGGCAGAGGTGTGTGGATGGGTTTTTTCTTCAGTAAAATGTAGCTGGCTAGGTTTCACAAGCCAATAGGAGCTAGCCCTGTGGGGCCTCGCTCCACTCATAGAACCAGGGTTACAATACCGCCGTTTTCATCACTGCATGGTGTCGACATGCTCTTCTAATCACTCACACTAATGAACGATGAACCTGCTTTACAAATGTGGGGCTGCACAAACGTACAGCTGAATATATATTATGATACGGTTCATCATGGTTTTATATTGCCATATTATACTGAGGGAGTTTTGCAACACCCCTGAGGGCGATGTGTTGATTCTATAATAGGATCTGGGTTGCCAGGTTGGACAACATGACTGTGTTGGAAGGGTCATGTGTATCACTCTGACTCAGCGTGAATTACTCCATTCAGGAAGCCATGACGGGAAGTAAACATGTCAAGTGACTGATCCCAATCTGGTGCTTCTCTGTACTTGGTGGATAAGAAAAACCAGTGATGTACTTAACTCAGCAAACGGCAGCTCAACTCAAGATAACAGTAAGCACTGAGAATTGCAGCTTCTTCCAAACTTAAAAACAGTTCATAGTGAAAGCCGGTCTGCGCTTAGCGATGAACACTCACACACTCGTTACGGTTGCCAGGTGTTAGGGGGTTGTTGGGGGGATGACTTATGGAAGCTAGAGACTAGTAGAAGATCACTGCTCTTAACAGCAGCTACAGTATGAACAGGTATGAAGATCACTGCTTTGTTAACAGCAGGTATGTTGTGAAGGGTTTTCTCTGCTACAACTGTGAATTCCATGTGTTTAATGTGTGTAATATCAGATGTTCATGTCCTTTATCACATTGAATGTTGTGCACTGAATGATCTGGATTTAGCATTTGCTATATTTCTCTTTCTGTCTGTCTTCAATTTGAGAATAGAGCATCAATTTGGAAAAACAGAATTGAGCTAAATTCATTGATGTGATATGAATGAATGAATGAATGAATGAATGAATGAAATGAGTATGATAGTTAGAAAATAAATCCATGTCAATATACTGTATGCAGCCTCTTTGTGGCGGGATTATGAAGCGGATCTGGAAGTTTCTGGTTGACATCTCCCGAGACAACACCTGCGACGTCACCGCGAAATAACAGCTCATTACTCCGGCTTCTCTCTGTTTCCTGGGGACTGGTGTGAAACACGCTTTCATAAATGGTTTCTTATGAGGTAACTTTTCCTTTGTGAGGAGTGCCTTTGTTCAACTTGTTGAAAGAGTCACTGCCCCCACCCACCCACCACTACCACCTCCATGAAGTCCTTTTGCAAGGGAAACTGTCACATTATCGCAGTCTCTCCTGGGTGGCAGTAATTGCTTGGTTGTGACATCTACCCCACTGCATAAAAGGTATATGGGAAACGCCATCTATTTATAGCGTTAGAGTTTCCTCTGAGCTCTACTGCGGGAGTAGAGCCATCGCCGTCCAACTGGGCTTTAATGGCACTGGGACTAAAAACAACGGATAAAGAATCCAGCCCTGAAATCCACGCCCACCTGTTTTGTAATTAAACAGAACGATTTAATTTCTGAACACATTCAAGAGAAAACGTTTGGACTAAACATGAGGTTCTACGTCATGGTGCTGTTGGCATCCTTTTTTCTCTCAACAAAACTTTATTTAGCAGATTCGTCCTAAACGACGCCTACGCCATCGACTAGCTGAGCACAAATACGCCATACGCTCTAACAATCTAGATTATCCCATGGCCCGGCACTTCATGCGGTTTCACAATCAGAACGACTCACTGGTGAAAATAGAGTCCCTCGAACATGTTAGACCTCTAGTGAGAGGAGGTGATCGGATCCGGAAGATAAATCAACGAGAATCTTTTTGGATCCATCACTTAGATGCGCTGAACTATCCAGGTCTGAATGAGGACATAGAGTTGAAATGTTTCTTATGACTTATGTCTTTATGATCTTCTGTATTATAGTTTCATGTATTGTCTTTCTCTGTCTTGTTTGTGCTTGTGTACTTATGTTGTTTTTTTCTCTCTCCAGGTAGGCTTACTTCTGGGATTGAGTTCTCTTATCTGTAGGCTATAGACTACATATTTGTATAGGCCACATATCCTGATCATACTGACCCAGTGATTGGATAATTGCCCTGCAGTGATTGGCTATTAGGCATCTGTCCACTTAAGGCTGTGGCTTTGTCTATTTAGCCCAGACAGCTCAGTGGTGTGTATACCATTCTCTGCCCTGAATAAGACCAGTGTGGTCGAAACATGTTGCTTTTTAATATGTTTAAGCCCAAGATGATTTAATAAAGCAAGATGATTTAATAAAGGCTTTTTTCTCCTACCTTCCTCGCCTTCTGGTTTTGAGTACCCTGGGGACCTGCTGTTTTTAAAACGTTATTTTGATTGAATTTGAAATGTCGCACACCTGCCTATTAATCCTCCTGCATGTCGAACATGAACATATGGTGCGTTTCTAGTAATCAGCGTTCAAATCAAAACCTTTCATCAACGGTTCGCTTCAGATAGACAAAACATATGGCCAGGAGATGGAACAGAGATCTACGACGACATGCAAATCCTTCCAGCTCAGCTGATGTTGCTATTCTAGTTTCTTGGGGGAAATTAGAGTATTGAGAATGGATTCTACAAGGTTTAACCCTAACACACTGTCTCATCTGCAAGTTATCTCTACAAAAAAAAAAAAAAGTATCTAACTTGGATTTGTTGGAAGCCGTAGAACAGTTTGGCTCAGGATTTAAAACGTGTATTTTTGTATTGGATGTCTGACAACTACAGTTCGAACGACTTCCGATGGTATTACACAAAAATCCTTTCCCTGATCCCTCTGAGCTAAGATGCATAAAGTACAGTAAGGAATAATGAGGATTTGGCCTTCGATTCTAGGAGTTGGAAATGTCTGTTTTTAGACAGACTGCAGTCAGTCAGAAATGTGGGACTTTGATCATGAATTCTGCTTGTTTCCTTTCTAAGCTGTCAACTTATAGACAAGCAAGCTTGTTCTCAGAGAGATTCTGCTTCCTAATCTGGATGCAACTGTGCTGTAATTATCAAGATATGACAATCAAGGATGAAGCTTGAACGCATTATAAACTTTCTATACTTTTGAGTTTATAGTTATTTTACTTTTGGGTCTGTGTGTATTTTGGCCTGTCTGTTTTGGTGTGGGTTTCATTGGCGGTACTGTGTTTTGGTGTGGGTTTCATTGGCGGTACTGTGTTTTGGTGTGGGTTTCATTGGCGGTACTGTGTTTTGGTGTGGGTTTCATTGGCGGTACTGTGTTTTGGTGTGGGTTTCATTGGCGGTACTGTGTTTTGGTGTGGGTTTCATTGGCGGTACTGTGTTTTGGTGTGGGTTTCATTGGTGGTACTGTGTGCTGGTGTGGGTTTCATTGGTGGTACTGTGTTTTGGTGTGGGTTTCATTGGCGGTACTGTGTGCTGGTGTGGGTTTCATTGGTGGTACTGTGTGCTGGTGTGGGTTTCATTGGTGGTACTGTGTTTTGGTGTGGGTTTCATTGGTGGTACTGTGTGCTGGTGTGGGTTTCATTGGCGGTACTGTGTTCTGGTGTGGGTTTCATTGGCGGTACTGTGTGCTGGTGTGGGTCAAGGCCGTGGGCTCGGTTGAATCTTGTTGCTGAGGTGCATGCTGGGACAGCTTCTGCTGCGTCTGATCTGAAGCCAGCATTAAAGAAAAAAAACACCAGGGCAGCTGAGACATGTCCATCCATGACACACACACACGCACGCACACACATATACACACACATGCTCACACACACATGCGCAGGTACACATACACACACGCACACACACACAAACGCGCACACACACAGGTACACACACACACACACACACATATACACACACACACATATATACACACACACACACACACACACACACACCTAGAGCCCTCATTAAAGAGCCCATCGGTGTGCTCCCTCACTGAGGCGGAAGCTCTGTTTGATGCAGCGCTGGCGTTATTCCATCTGACGGGCCACAGCACTAATTGTGGCTCCTCAAGGTGGAGGGAGCCATATTACTGCGGCGACAAGACTGTATTTCACTCATTCTGTCAGGGAGAAACAGATAATCAAGAATAATGTGGAAGTACCTTTGCAAGTTATTGATTTTTGCATTAATAAATTAGATTATAAGAGTCAAACGTGACACACATCAACTCCACGGCAGACCAGACCTCCTCCTCGGGGCTGAGACTCCGGAGATCGCTAATCATTACCACAGCGCTGAATCAGGCACAATCGAGAGACGCCTATACGTGATGTTTACACGACTGCTGGTCAGATGAAAAAATCTATGACGAGTAGGACAGTGTTGCCCCACTCGCGCCTGGTCAATATTGACAAAAGTATTTGTAACCTTGGACAGAGAGGGAGCGGATGTCAGGTAACTGACACGTTTAAAAAGTGTAAACTCACTTCTTCTTTGACTCGGGAGAGGAAGTGAATGAAATCAAACAAATGAAGGCAGCAGACGGTATGGATCTAACGTCTAACATACGAGACGTCGGCACACCTGCTGTTTTTAATGGCTTCGCTGGTGACCAGCTTGTTCCTTTACTCATACTGCTGGGAGCTGAGGATGATATCTGCAGGAAGTAGATGTGTGTCCGACATAGAGAGCTAGAGAGACATGGAGAGAGAGAGAGAGACAGACAGAGAGACAGACATAGACAGAGAGAGAGAGAGACATAGACAGAGAGAGAGAGATACATAGACCGAGAGATAGACATAGACAGACATAGACAGAGAGAGAGACATAGACCCAGAGATAGACAGAGAGAGAGAGAGACAGTCAGAGAGAGAGAGAGAGAGAGGATGAGATGAGGTATGAGAGAAAGGCAGGTTGGCCCAGCTGGGTTTCCCTATCAGAGCGTTGAGAATGTTTCAAACCCTGCACCGCTAAACCGCTAAACCGCTCAACACAAGCGGCCCAGACTATTACCGTGTTCCATTTGGCTGGTGAAGTCATGGTTTAGGAGATACTACTCGCAGGTTTGATCGGAACGCCCCTCACAACTTGTTTTCTCCACTCAGCCCAACTCTCAGTTCGCTCTGGAAGTCGTGAACAAGATGGCCGCTCCCTGTGTAACTAAGTGAAATTTTAGTAATACTGTTTTATTTGCATTTTTGTCTTATTAGCATTTCTGTTTCATTAAATCCGTCACACACTAGGTATTCCCCACCTGTTATCTGAGGACATTGACAGTGTTGAACTCGTCAACACTGTAAATGAGGGAAACCTCGGTGCTTTACGAGTATAAATAAAAGTTCGAAATTAAATGAAATGAGGACATGTTCACGACCTCTTTTGTACAGTATGCGCAAAACACCTGTAATGGATTTTTAACTGATCTAGTCAAAAAGGATTTTCCAAGATTTGCTCAAACAGGTTAAGTCTGGTTTATTGAAAAAACATACGAGCGCAAGGACTTCAGGACAACGCACGTGAGTGGTTTATCCAAGAGAAGTGCCGCAGCCTGGTCTTGCGCAGCCTTATATTCAAGCAAAACACAGGTATGGCGCTTCCAGGATGTGATTGGCTAACCCATTGTACGTCATATTAAATGGCAGGCGTCATCAACAGTGGTCGAGAATACAGACACGTGACATGAGAAAAGGCGGTAATTTCTTGAAGGGACAAAGGGACAAAGGATGGTTATTCTGGAGTAGACAACGTCTAGGTGTGTTGACCTCCTGGAGGTCATCCTGTCATGAATTAGGTTAGCACAGCTATGTGAAAGGTTGAGGGAGGTGGTGAATTACAAAAGGAGGTGATGAAACTACAATTTCTATGACACACCGCATAGTGCGTTTGTTATCTACTGGTTAAGTACACAACCTACTGTAACTAGCTGACCTCCATCTTTGTTCCGAGCTGTTGTTGCTGGTGTCTCCTGTAACACGGTTCCCTCGTGGGTGACTTCGTTCTCCGTCTCTCCAGCCTCCCCACTTCCCAGCCAATAGGAACACAGCATATCTCCAGATCCTTCAAATGCATGTGGGAGATTGATGATGGTTTTAGTTGTTCAGGTTTTTTTTTTTTGTTGTTGCTGGCGCTTTAAGAGATTTGTATACAGTAACTTTTCACAATTACGGCTACTTGAATTATGAATGAAAGCCTCGTGTATTTTTGTTTGCTGCTTGACTTGAAAATATTGTTATCCTGACTGTGGACCCACCACCCACCCATCAATCTGTATCATTCATTTTTTTGTTTTATGATTCAATTTTAGAAAATGTCTTTGATGCACCTCTGTGCGTTTCCGTCGTATTTCCAGGACGTCTCTTTGTGATTGATCCGCCATGTAATGTCTTCGGACTCGTCTCATCCCTGTCCCTGTCCCTCCACGTCCACTCTCGTCTTTTTTTTCCTCCTCGTTCCGCGATGTCAAACCCTGTTAAGGTGAGTCACAAAGGGAACGTTCTCCCGGGGAGAGATCTCATATCAGCGGTTCCTGACATTCTATTCCACTTCCTCCCCGGCGTTGAAGGGAAGCAATTATCACGGAACCCTGAAAAAGAACTGGCCTCAAGGTGACACCCAGGACCTGTGGTCCTCCAGGGAGCTCCCCACATGGGCGGCCCTTTGAAATCCCCCCTTGGAGATCCAACAAATGAAACTTCTACCTGCAAAGAGCTTCTTCAGTTTCTTCCTCCCTCTCAAAGATTTGCTTTTATATAATGTCCAATTTACTTTTGAGTATATATTGATAAAGATGTCTGACTGAGGTGGAAAAAGTTTTCTTCCCAACCTCAAACACCTCCCAAGATCAGCTCAAGATGTGTTTGAGTCGTGACTCCAAAGACACAGAGAATAACTCAACTCCCAACTCCAGCTCAGACACAGCTGAGTTTGTTCAAAGTCACGGAGAAAAAACTATTTTTCAGCACTGTCAGAGAACTTTATACTCGAAAATAAATTGGACATTATGAATGCAAAGCTTTGAGAGGAGGAAGAAACCGAACAAAACTAATTTGAATATGGAGAAGAGAGACGCACCTGCAGGGTTTTCCTAAGATGAACATCGTAAAGGTAGATGCTTCATTTGTTGCATCTCTAGAGGTGGAGGTGGTTCAGAATTCTTGGAACCTTGGTTCTATCTAGGGAACGGGACCGCGTTTCGACCAGTTTTGAGCGGAACCGTTGTACGTCATTAGCTTGGAGATATAGGCATGTGTAAAGTTGTTTCGGAGGTGTGTCACAAAAGTGGCTTGCGTAGTCTACTTCATTATAATTGTAGTAGGTCATCATAACACTATTGTTTTAGCGATTGTCAATTATATAATTTGTATAAAGTCAGTTGGATGGCTGGTTATTCAGATAGTTGCACTTAGCATAGAGAGAATGAGATCATTCACACTTGAGAGCCTTCCTGGCGCACATTTACACATAGCTGAAGTGCAAGCGGATCTGGGCCATATACAGGCCAGATCTGGCCCTTGTGGCTTAGTTCCGGCCCATATATGGCACAGAATTATTACATATCCGCTTGCTATCTGGAAAATCTCGCAAATCTATAGACCACGCCCGCGATATCATCACGGTTCGCGCTGAAAAACCTACTATTTTTTGGTGCCGGTTCGGAACCAACTTCGGGGTTCCCGAACTCATTTATTTTTGGTCGAAATGCTCGGACCCGTTCAAAATTAGGTTTGCGAACCGGCACCGAACCGGTTCCTTCTTGGTGGAAAATGGCTACCAGAGATCCCCAGAGAAGCACAGTCCCTGCATGTTATCCTCCCAACTGCCTTTTCGGGTACTGTATACCACAAGGACCACAGTTACCCAGAGGAGGTGAGCTGTCTTTGTAGTGACAACCCCACACTCTGAAGCCTTGTAAACTATCCCATTACAGTTACATCACAATCATTGACCGTGTTTACATATGCTAACCAACAGCTGCTAATAAGTTCAGTCAAACAGAAATTATAATTATAAATTGTAGAGAATGAAAAGCTCTTTGCAGATTTGGTGAAAAAGATGACTCATAAACCCTGAGTTTATATGAAGAATGTAGCTTGGCAGACTTAGACTGCACTGTTTATGAAGCTCTCTGGAAGTTTCCCATCAAAGTCCGGCCAAAGCTGCCCACACAGCCATGCAAATAGACACCACAGCCATCACCCAACTAGGACAACGCTCGCCTCCTTTCCTCTCACTTTCAAGTTTCTTGCCAAATATTTATGAATTGTGTTATTCCATGTGTTATTCTGAAATGCTGCAGGTTATTTATTTGGTGTATCGAAACATTTAAATGACCACATGGCTATATAAATCATGACTGTTTTGTAACTCACACATGTGTAGTGTTAATCACCAGGTTGATAGTACATACAGTACTGTAATGTAATCACTACTGTCCAACTTTGAATTAAAAGTGAGGGCTGGAGATATAAGCCATCTGGGTACATATTGTCGGTATCATGGACTGTAGGCGTACTGTATGTATAAACTCAACATGTTTATACATACAGAACTCAACGTGTTTATACACACCGAGCACGGTATCTAGCGAAGGGTTTTAAATAGAACGTCTTTGAGCTCCGGCTTCACGCCTGGGTGGGTCGCGTCACGTCTGGCGCCGGCTCAGAGAATGGGCGAGGTACAGTATTAGAAAGTGATTCACTTCTCATAGGGCCTGAATGGTTATTAATGAAAAGCACCCGGGCCAAGATCCGCCTCGGGGGCTGAGTCCCAGCGAGCGAGCCCGGCTCCGGTGGCCTCTGCTGGGCAGTGCTTTATTACCTTTGTCCCTGGTGATGTTGCGGGAGTATCTGCTCTGGAGGCATGGCAGGCGGAGACGCTTTTTAACTGATCTACGCCTTGACAACAGCTTGCAGGCACCAAGGGACTGGTATAAATAAACATGTTATATCTGGCAGAGGAGGCGGATAACGACAGAGGGAGACATAAAAGAGAGAGAGAGAGAGAGAGAGAGAGAGAGAGACGAGGGAGAAAATAGACGGTATTTGTAAAGAGTTAAGAAAAAAAAAAGAAAGCTACCATAACTTTATAGGAAAGATCTGAGGAGAGGTATGAGCTGTGGGAGAGAACAGCTTCGCTGCAGATATTATGACTCATATTAAAGATGAAAATATATTTTAGGGCAACTTTTAGTTGTGTTTTTGCACTCCTCTGGGGGCCATTTTTGGTTGACATCCATGTCTTTTTAACGAATCAGTTAATGAATTCACATTAGTTTAGTTCTAAGTGTACAAAGACAAGAAGAGATCTACTTAACTCCGGGTACCTAATGGTGTTGTAGTATCCTACTCATGCAGCAGGGGTTGTGAGAGAAAGCAAACCGTTGAAACTTCATTTAGTGAGTGTAAGAAGTGCAGCAGAGAGGTTCGGTGTAGACAGACTACAGGACATTTACACTGCTGTCGGACTTGTTTCAGACATACAGGGCAGTGACCTCACTACAGAGTAGCATGTAGCTCACCAGTCAGTCATCAGTCTGTCAGACAATCCTCACAGCTTCTCTCACTGTTGAGTTTATCACTACAGAGTTTCTGATTAAGCAATGCTGAGCTGATTTCACAGATCCACTTAGCCTAACTGCACAGTACATACCGAAGCTAAAGACTTCGCTGCTTCTCAATTATATTGTTTAGTCAGAAACTGAGGTTGTAGACTGAGCTGAGAGAGAAGCTGTGAGGAACGTCTTTGAAGTGTTCTTTGAAGATGAGGACTTGAGGTTTTAATGGTGGAACCAGCCCCACCAAGTTAGGCTTTTCTCCATCTTTCTCCCTCTTTAGTGAAGGTAAAGACTGGCCATTCTAGAGACACGGATGGTCAGTGACATTTCAAAGACTGTTCACTCTAAAAGACATTGTCGGTGACATTTCAAAGACTGGTCATTCTAGATGACATGCTCAGTGACATTTCAAAGACTGGCCATTCTAGAGAAATGGTCAGTGAGATTTCAAAGACTGGCCATTCTAGAATACATTATGAGTGACATTTCAAAGACTGGCCATTCTAGAATACATTATGAGTGACATTTCAAAGACTGTCCATTCTAGAAGACATTGTCAATGACATTTCAGAAGACTGGCCACTCTAGAAACATGGATGGTCAGTGACATTTCAAAGACTGGCCATTCTTGAATACATTATGAGTGACATTTCAAAGACTGTCCATTCTAGAGACATGATCAGTGAGATTTCAAAGACTGGCCATTCTAGAGACATGGATGGTCAGTGACATTTCAAAGACTGTCCATCCTAGAGACATGGTCAGTGACATTTCAAAGACTGTCCATCCTAGAGACATGGTCAGTGAGATTTCAAAGACTGGCCATTCCAGAGACATTGTCAGTGGAATTTTACTCATTTGATTTTTCTGATGAAGATGGGAGTCCAAGTCTACCAATATAGATCATTTCATGGAATGTTCATATTCAAAACAATACTTTATCAACACAATAAACAATGAAAACATACTTTGCCACAATGCTAACGTTAGCGGCGCTAGCTAGCTAACTAACATTATAAATGACAAGCAGCTATTTCTTGAGCCTCTCAAAGACAGCAAAGTTGAGATATGTACATAATAATCCCACCACCAAACAACAAGGTCCCAAAGTTAATTTGGACATTTGAAAAAGGTTTCTACTTGCTAGCATTTGACTATTACTGCAGACTGTTGTTGTTAGCGGCCAAGCCAGAAGTGCGAGGCACCCTTTTGTAATTGGTAGTTTTCCTATTATTATTATTATTATAATTATTATTATTATTATGCAATGGAAGTCAACGGCAGCACCTACTGTATATAACCGATTGGTCGCTTTTTACAAAACTAGCTAGCTCTTGAGGCTGGCCTGTTGGCTTTTGGCGTTCTTCTTCTTCTTCTGTTGCTCTGCGTTGTGTTTTTTTTGTAATCCTTGATAAGAGTTGCAGCACCGTCTAATTATGAACCACGATGTTAATAGCCTTCTTGTTGTGATAGTCATTGATGAAATCACCCAACACGGGATTGGAAGCCGCGACAGATGACAGATTTATTGGACAAAGATACAATCACATAGTCTCTCCCTCTCCCTGCTTCTCTGCTGGCTGCAGCTGTGGGCGAAGATGAGACCCCAAGTCTTCCCTCCCCCGCATGGTGTTATCAGCGTGTCTGCCTGCTGGGAGCAGCCAATCTGTCCGGCCGAGTTGCCTACCGTTTCCAAATCAAAGTCTCAAGGTTTGGTTGAGACGTTAAATAGTGCTCTCTCGGCCCACCCCCCACGCCTAGGCCTGCCCGTTTAGGGCCTAGTGAAGCTAGATTGGTGGAGGAGTGACCATACAGATGTGTCGCCTGTCACCCTAACATGATGTCTTAATCACCATTGGTTGTCAGTCTGGGTTGTGTCTGTTTATAGTGTCCCATAGAGATGTGTCATTGATACCCCAGAGGAGAGGCCGCCCCTGTGGCCTAAGTGTGACCTCTTGACACCCACTACCCCGAACGGCCACAGCAGCAGCAGCAGCAGCAGCAGCATCAGCTGTCTCCCTAACTCTATCGACTACACAGTGTCCACGTGAAAACAAACACATTAAATCAAATACATAGCAGTAATACTCCGTAGATGTTAGAGACATTTCTCCCTAGATTCTTAAGGCCTATAGCCAAATGTAAAGAGGTAGACATCGTCCTCTCTTCCTAGAATCTGGCTGTGTATCTGGTTAAATGTGCTTTTCTTACATTTTCTTCCGGATCAATTAAGTATTTATCTATCTCTTTTTGATGAGTGTCATTATAAGCACGGAGAATAACCAGGCATTGACCCGACCCACTGTCGGACTTGAACAAATTGTTGTGTTGTGTGTGTGAGTGACTCTGCCCACAGTGTAGCCTGTATGGCTACAGGGTATAGTTTATCTGCGTATTATCATAGACTCTGGGGCTCCATCTTAGGATAAAGCTCAACTAAATTGTTGGATGTACACACAGCTACACTGTCACTGTACATATATGGCATACTACCAGACAATGTAGGCTATGTCATTACCGCTACCCTAGTTCTATACCTGGAATAAAATCAGCATCCATCTTTGTTTTGTTTGCCAACAATCTAAGTTACCACAGATCTTCTCCCTCCCGCACAATGTAGACTATACTGAAGATACCCATAATTGTTCTCACAATAGTTGAGCTTTATCCTACGCAGGAGCCTCAGAGTCTATGATAATACGCAGATACTAAACTATAGCCGACTGACTCATACAGGCTACTCTCTGTGGGCAGAATCACTCACACACACAACCGCGTGAGAATGAATGGAGAATTTCATTCAAGTCCGAACGGAGGTCGGGTTCAGTTTTAATAAGAGTACAGTCGTAGTACTTTATCCAGAATTACAGTAGCAGAGGACAACAAAACAGAACAGACTAGAATACAAATTAACCAACTGCCCTCACTGCTGAGGTAACATCCTGTTCTGCATTTGAGAGGCTATGAATGGTACAATGTTATCTGGGGAGGCTGGGTGTTTATGGAGACTTGTATGTTTCCCACAAACACAACAACAACCAACAAACAAAGAAACAAATAGCAATCAAGGATTAATATTGTATGAGGCGGAATCAGCATGGGACCGATGAAGCAGGGACGGAACAACACGACACTGAAGGAGCAGCAGCGTCTGTAACAGGTTCATCAGGCTGCATCTGGAGGTCAAGGGGAAATGCATGCTGACTGAAGCTAGAGAACAGAGAACTTGCCTGAGGGAACCCAGAACTCACCTGAGGGAACCCAGACTAGAGGACAGAGAACAGCTGAGGGAACCCAGACTAGAGGACAGAGAACAGCTGAGGGAACCCAGACTAGAGGACAGAGAACTCACCTGAGGGAACCCAGACTAGAGGACAGAGAACAGCTGAGGGAACCCAGACTAGAGGACAGAGAACTCACCTGAGGGAACCCAGACTAGAGGACAGAGAACTCACCTGAGGGAACCCAGACTAGAGGACAGAGAAGAGCTGAGGGAACCCAGACTTGAGGACAGAGAACTCACCTGAGGGAACCCAGACTAGAGGACAGAGAACTCACCTGAGCGAACCCAAACCTACAGTATCTAAACATAAAGTGTCTCAGCAAACATTTTGTCACCCAAAACATTATACAACAACACCTCGTCGATGTCATGAAGTTGTGATTAAACATTTAGTTATTTCCTTTGCCTGCAGGACACCGAGGTGTGACAACTCCTCAAGGTTCAATTTGAATAAAAAATAATCTGCCTGACAGGCATCTGTCTTTTCTGAGGACCGTTTAAAAAAATGCAACACTGAACGTTTCTTCAGCACATTAAGGTACCCTGACATAATGTTCCTATAAAGTCCTGATTGAAAACGCTATGCGAATTAAACTCCGTTCTTCAAAGATCTCCATCTCATGGGCTGACAAGTGCAACATAGATTTTCAATATCAGAACCATTTAAAATGAAGATGGACTTGAATCTCACATCGACAGTGCAGAATTTGTTGCTTGCTGCATTCGGTGTTATAGATTTATTCATAAGCAATTTTTTTTATTTTTGTTCCATCTTCAGATCGTTTCCCTTCAATTCTGTACAAAACTTGGCATGATAAAGTGTAATTTAGTCCAAGTCTCCACATCTCAAGACACCTGCAGGCCTACGTTTCCTTCTTAAAGTCTGTGAGCGAGGAAAGAGACCTTCACCGTGAGGAAACCTGGCTCCATGGAAACAGAAGTAAGACTATGCCGCTCTGCGCCCGAACCGAACGCTACGCAGTCAAACTCACCTCAAGCGCTGGGAGATCACGTGGCCAAATTCACCGGAGGAAGACAAAAAAAAAACATGGAAACAAATCCAGACGGAGTTGTTGGACACCATGGAAACAAATCCGCATGACGCCAGAAATGATTCCACTCAGGTTTGAAAGTTTGGAGGCAGCGGAGGAGGTGAGGTGCCCCCTGGGAAATGAAGTGTGCGAAGGCTCGGACGGAAGCAGGAGAGAGCTGTAAACAGCCACATCTCATCACAGCAGGACTGCAAAACCTGTCCGCTGTCAGCGTATAAAGCGTTTGACAGGAATTCAACAGTATTACTTCACTTCTTCAGTGGACAGAATCCACTGGGCCCAAATATATTATATCGTTTGAGCAGTTGGTTTGAGAGGGTCGGTTAGCACAGCATAGCATGTTTACTGCAATTGATTTTCTGGTAACATTTCCTTTTTTATTTCAAAGGAATCATGTGTAAAAAAAAATACGTTCAAATATTTTTTCCTCAATCCCTCACAGTTCCATATCTTTATGTAGCCGATGTCAGCATTTTAAGGAGACATATTTCCAACACCTTCAGATGTGTAGCTGAGACATCTCTACGCCTTATGTTGATCAAACCGCCCTTTAATTTGTTTCCTGTTTGCAGGGTGTGGACTCCCACTCGTGTTCTGGGAACGGATCAACGCAGACGGCCATGTTGACGGAGCACAGATGTAGCTGCGTGCTGGTGTCACAGCAGAGAGCGGCGATGGCCCCCGTCTCAATATGCTGCCGGCGCCGTGAGTGGGCTGAATCAGAATCGACCGGGGAAGCGTTTAGATCGGATTGCTACTGTAATAACACTCAACCGTCTATTTTAAAATATGATTAAACGGTGATGGAAAAAGATAAGATCCTAATGTCCAGTAATATCTAGTATTTTTCTCCTGATCGACGAAAACAACGGTGGTACGTACGTCAAAGGTACATGGGCTCTGAGTGGCGCTCCAGGGAGACTTGGCCGCCGTCTCTTGGGAGAGAGTTTCAGGTGGTGGTAGTGGCGCGGCTGTGAGTCACGCTGGGTGACTCGGGCTGTCACACAGTTGGCCGTCCCCAAAAATCAGCATTTCAGTCACTTTTAATGGTCCAACTCATCCATGTTTAACAAGCCATATATTTATTTACATTAGACCTATTAAACTGGCATGACACTAACTCAGAGTGGCTCTTGATGGGAGACTTGTTAATGGCATACCATTTGTTATAAATATCTGTTCGCAGTGGTGTGGGTGGGCTACTGTTCAGCTAGTAGGTGGACTTGTTTTTTTTTATATGAAATAAACAGAATAACACACTATGAACAGAAATATGAAATGTAATTGAAACCCAGATAGCAAGCGGATCTGGGCCATATACAGGCCAGATCTGGCCCTTGTGGCTTAGTTCCGGCCCATATATGGCCCAGAATTATTACACATCCGCTTGCTATCTGGGAAGTGTATGCTAAGATTTTATTGGCAAATATATTAATTCAGTCTATGCTCTCGCTACAACTTTGTCCCAACTTGATTTCTAGCTCTGTTGTCGCATGAGTACACAAGGCATGGCATTAGATAATCTTAGTCACGGGTATGCACCTCACTTTATGTATGTCCACATACTGTACCTAAGTATCTTCATAAGTTACTTACATCGGTACTGAATCTGCTCGTTGATGAAAGCCATGGGTCGCTCAATTGAAAAGAGCTGGGATTCAATTAGCGTGAGACAGCTCTGGTTGTTAGGCAACACCAAGGACACCCCGTTCTTTCACACTCTGGCATTCAACTGACTGGGATAATAGTCACAAGAAACATCCTTTTATGAGAAAATCACAGCCAAGGATGATTACAGACCAGCCTTTTCAAACACTGAGGTGAGATGCTTCCAGCATCCGTGGCTTGTTTGGTTTGTGCTTCACAATTGATGCTGCAAGACTCTGGTCTCAATGATGCCCCCCCCCCCCCCCCCCCCCCCACCCCCACCCCCCACACAGACTTGACTCTGGTTTGGATCTGTCTTTTAACCTTGGCTCCGACGTCAATAGACGCTGCCATCAACAGCTGTGCATCATAATGAAGGACAAGGTCTTAATGTAGCTCTTGTCGATGTTATGGATAAAATACAAGAAATGTGGTTGCAAAATCTTCAGGCACTGATACGCCTTCCTCTGACAAGATGGAAGTCAATAAAACCATACGGATCAAATTACCATCAAAGTAGAAAATTGTTTCAGTTAAGGTAAGAGTAAAGACAATTGAATTTAGAAAGTTAAGGATTCATTTGGGCTGATAATAATCTCACCACACAACTCAGGGCCGCTCCTCGTCAAACCGGGGTGTAGGCCGCAGACCTGGTTAAAGTGGCGTTAAGAGCTGATTCCTTATATAAATCCTCCTTTCTTCCCCTGTTCTCTGGCATGCAATACCCATACCGGTGGACTGGATGCTAGACGAGGCTGCTTTTTGTGTTTAAAGGGCACAGGGATTTAGCTTTAATTTCCTGCCAATACCGCGCCAGTGATGTGCATGTTGATGAAGGCGTCTGGCGCCTGAGCACAACCAAAATCTCATCATTTCTAAGCAGTAGAATGAGAGGGCAGCCATACAAGCGTCTGATTAATTGTGTTGACGGTGGCTCTCACATTATGTTTTAATTACTCTGGGGTTTCATACGCTACAGCTGGAGCTATCAAAGTCTGGGGTCTGGAGATCATTGTCTGGTCGTGGACCAGCACACTGTCTACTAAAATTAAAATATTCTACAGTTTACACAGTTTCATGTTTGACAATCTGCAGTGAATGATGTTTATAGGAGACTGCGCCACTAAGGGTAATGATTGTGGGAGTTGGATAGTCAGATGAGGTTCCAGGGGCATTGCTAGCTTTGGATAGTGCTACTTTTTTAAATCGTATGATCTTTGCAAGACGTTTCTCTTATACTCACAGTGTGTGACTCACCGCGTGGGACTAGAGGCATTCATCTACTCAATTACGTTTGCAGAATGCGGTTCTTTCTTTCATGTATCGTCTCCTACGGTCTCTACCGGTGCGCTGACTGGAACGGGTATAGTTGGGGTGGAAGATCCTTTGTGAATTATTGATATCAGCGCGGCAGGTTCCTGGGTTCTCTGAGCGCCCACAAGGCCGCGGGGGTGTGGTACGTGAGGTGCGGAGAAGAAAGGGAAGCGTGACCGTGGAATCGCTCGGGAAAACCGGAAAGTGAACAGAATGATCAACAGTGTAAATAAATATCTTTATATTTGCGTCTGTCTGATGCGGGTGCGACTGTCGCGGATGCGACTGTCACAGACGATCACACTGATTCAACATGTCTCGCTCGACAAAGCCGCCCCTTCATCGACTTGGTTAGCGACTGTGTGTTTTCATGAAGCTGCTCACTTATTCTCTTTCAACACTGTTACAGCTTCTCCAGCATCTTCGATCTCTCTCCGGCAGGAGATGTATCACATTCCCTTTAACCATCGGTGGGATTTAAAACAAGCCTTTTAGATGAGTGCAATCAGAAATTTATTATTATTATTGACCTTTATTTAAAGAAAGTCAAACATGACACGTAGTTGTCCCCATCCCAAAAATCTGTCCCCGTAGCTCAGAAGGTACCGTAGAGCTAGCGCCCAGCGGGGGCTCGGAAGGTTCCCGGTTTGATCCCGGCTCCCGGAAGTGACGTGTTCTTAAATAAGGCACAGAACTCCTACCCCAGTGGCGCCGTACTGTACATACTGTAGCACTGTTGCTTCACAGCAAGAAGGTGCTGGGTTCGATTCCCATCGAGTCTCAGACAAGCTAGAACTCTATTCTCTTTTAAGTCTCTTCTCAAAACTAATTTTTATGTAAAAGCTTTTTCATGGTAGGTTTTTTATTGATGTCATATTTATATATATATATATATGTATATATATATATATGACATATATAGATGTTCTCCTCAGGGTTCTGTGCAGAGTTTGCATGTTGTCCCCGTGTTCGTGAGCGTTTCCTCAACCCAATACGAAAGACATGCAGAAGAACAGATGCTCTCCTGTCCCGCCCCTGACTGAACACTTGGACTGAACACTTGGACTTGGTCCCCGGGCGCCACTGAAGTTGCATACTGTGTGTGTGTGTGTGTGTGTGTGTGTGTGTTGTGTGCCGTTTCGCTGCTCACGTGTGTGTACTTGTGTGTACCTGTGTGTCCGTCACTGCTGTGTGGTTGATTAAAGACCCCTGTAGGTCCTGATTATTTGATAATGTTGGACAGAGTAGACTAGTGATACTGGATGGCGAGGTCTGTATGTGTCCAACCGTCCAAGTGTTGGTCACGACCATATGTCGGGTGTCTGTGGGTGTTTCATCAGGGTCTGCCCCCCCAGCCCCCCCATCCCCTCCCACCCCCAGCCCCCCTCCCAATGTAGACTGTGTTTCCCACTGCACGCTAGCGGAAGCCAACGTGTGAAGAGCTCTTTTGAGCTAACGTCATTACTGTACTTAGACGCAGCGGGGTCGGCTGGCTGTTGATGGATGAGAACGAGAGAGCGCCTCGACACCAGCGGTAGTTAGTGGCCAGCCGACCGGCTGATGCCAGCGGTGTCAAAATCCCAGCTGCTCATCGACAAGGACGATGAAGATACCGTGAGCAGCCGTTGTGTTTGATTTAACTAACTTCCTGAATTGGTTTTGGGTCAGTGACATTAGGTTACCAGTAATTAGAGGCGACAAATGTCAAAGATTATACAGTAGTGGTGTACTGTAATTCTGAACGTCATTGCATCACGTTCGCGGACCATGGTGGGATTTACCCACCACAGTGTAGGATATCACCATTAGACTAAACCTGCAAATGACTCCTAAATGTTGACACTGGCTTCCACTGCGTCAGTGACACCAAAGGGTGATGCGTCATTGGTGGGGACGCCATGTTTGCTGTGCGCTTGTTTCATATGGGGAGAGAGAGAGAGAGAGAAAGAGAGAGAGAAAGAGAGAGAGAGAGAAAGAGAGAGAGAGAAAGAGAGGGAGAGAGAGAGGGAGAGAAAGGAAGAGAGAGAGATAGATAGCTAGAGAGAGGGAGAGAGAGTGAGGAAGAGAGAGGAAGAGAGAGGGAGAGAGAGAGAGAGGGAGAGAGGGAGAGAAAGAGGAAGAGAGAGAAAGGGGGGAGAGAGGAAGAGAGAGAGGGAGAGAGAGAGAGGGGGAGAGATAGGGAGAGAGAGAGAGGGAGAGAGAGAGGGAGAGAGAGGGGGAGAGAGAGAGAGAGAGGAAGAGAGAGAGGGAGAGAGAGAGGGAGAGAGAGGGGGAGAGAGAGAGGGAGAGAGAGGTAGAGAGAGAGAGAGAGAGGGAGAGAGAGATGATTGAGTTGCAGTTCGGTTCAAACAGCAGGGAACCCTTCACTCGTCCACACACCCACGGCGTCACAGCGGAGGGGCGCACGAGGACCCCTCAACGCTCCCCTCAGCCCGGCTGGCCAAGGAGACGAGGGGAAGCGTTGAGCTATTCACCAACGCGCTCTCAGGTGTACCTCGCTATGCTGACGGATGACACTAGCAGACGCTCACAAACACCAGGAAGGAACAGGAGTGTAGTTGGTCCTCCTGCCCAGATAGCAAGCGGATCTGGGCCATATACAGGCCAGATCTGGGCCATATACAGGCCAGATCTGGCCCTTGTGGCTTATTTCCGGCCCATATATGGTCCAGAATCATTACACATCCGCTTGCTATCTTGGTGGGCATCAATAAAGTACCTACTACTAATATTAGTATATTATTAGATACTAATATATAATATCTGTGGTTTTCATCTGCCTTTGTCTCTTTATTGTAAGGCTATTAAGATGGACTGTGTCCGTTCGTTCTCCTGTTTGTTTGTTTGTTTGTTTGTTTGTGTGTGTGTGTGTGTGTGTTTGTGTGTGTGTTTGTTTGTTTGTTTGTTTGTTTGTTTGTTTGTTCGTCCGTCTGTCTAACGACAGTACCGGAGCCCACCACTGGGGTTGCTAGCCACAGTTCTTTTTTTTTTCCCATTACTAAAACATATTGCTATGTACACACACACCAGAACATTATACTTGGTGTGTCAGTAAAACGGTAGTCCATTCTACTCAGGGGCCCCTCTATTGTACTTTCCGAATCCGAGTTTAGAGTTTGAGGAACTTCCTTGTTTGTCTGGTCCTCGTTCAGACGCCACGATTCTCATGGGTTACTGTAGCTCAGGTAGAGGAAGGTAGCAGCGAGGAGAACGAGGTTGGCTGGGCACTGCTACAGACACCGCGAGCTTCCGGACAGCCAGCCGGTATGCGGATCTGGGCCATATATGGGCCGGAACTAAGCCACAAGTGCCAGATCTGGCCTGTATATGGCCCTGATCGGATCGCTGTCTGGGAGGATCCGTCTCCATGGCGCGGACGTGGGATAACTGGAGACGAAGACGGGGGGCTCGTCTGTGAACGACCTGATGATTCAGGTGCATCATGGGTACAGTGACTATTAGTTATAGTCACTGTATTTCACATGATAGATTAGATGTTGTTGTCTAGGTAATTAGACAGAGCTGGAAAGATTAGAGTAGATTAGTGTTAGCGTATTGCTAGGTCAAGCAGTCTCCGGCCGTCATGGGTTGTGGCATGACCCTTAGTGGACTCCCAGATAGCAAGTGGATCTGGGCCATATACAGGCCAGATCTGGCCCTTGTGGCTTAGTTCCGGCCCATATATGGCCCAGAATCATTATACATCCACTTGCTATCTGGGCTGTCTTTGTCACTATTGCTATTGCAGCACATTGCCTGAACCTGCCTCATCATTGTCAGTGAAGCTGGCATAACATGAATTACGCTCCAATGACATACTGGTCTTTCAGATTCACCTGATCCAATGACATTCTGTCGTTCAGATTCACCTGATCCAATGACATACTGGTCTTTCAGATTCACCTGATCCAATGACATTCTGTCTTTCAGATTCACCTGATCCAATGACATACTGGTCTTTCAGATTCACCTGATCCAATGACATACTGGTCTTTCAGATTCACCTGATCCAATGACATTCTGTCTTTCAGATTCACCTGATCCAATGACATACTGGTCTTTCAGATTCACCTGATCCAATGACATTCTGTCGTTCAGATTCACCTGATCCAATGACATACTGGTCTTTCAGATTCACCTGATCCAATGACATACTGGTCTTTCAGATTCACCTGATCCAATGACATACTGGTCTTTCAGATTCACCTGATCCAATGACATACTGGTCTTTCAGATTCACCTGATCCAATGACATACTGGTCTTTCAGATTCACCTGATCCAACGCTGTGAAAGCACTTCATGTGAAAGCACTGAAAGCACACATCCCAGATAGCAAGCGGATGTGTAATGATTCTGGGCCATATATGGGCCGGAACTAAGCCACAAGGGCCAGATCTGGCCTGTATATGGCCCAGATCCGCTTGCTATCCGGGATTGACATGTTCATGGCAGAAGGATGGAATGAGATGAAAACATACCTGGAAGTCATACCGGTGTGTGTGTGTGTGTGTGTGTGTGTGTGTGTGTGTGTGTGTGTGTGTGTGTGTGTGTGTGTGTGTGTGTGTGTGTGTTAACGGTACGGTACGCCTGCGTTACTGTAGGAACAGCACGCCGTCGGTGAGGGACAGCAAGTTCATTAAGTTCTCTCCTTTCTTCTCTTTTCTCAAACACCTTCTTCGTTTGTCGCTGACAGAAATAGTCCGTTTCACGTGACGTACCACACCGCTGCTAATCAGACACCAGGAGACAGACGCTCACCGTATACACGCAAACACATCGGCTAAAACACGTGAATCACATTCGCTTGATCACAAAAACACACGCGTGCGTATATAGTGAGTCTACATCACACGTGTCTCCATTAGTTGACACTTGGAGCATTTACTTTCAGATAAACCAGAGCGATAGTTCATTCTCCCTCCAGGGGGGTGAGTGTGTTCACACAACAATATCAACCTTCATCTCATCTCATCCAACCACAGATTCCATCTTTGCTGAACGCAACTCAAATCCAGGGGGAAGAACTGTCTGTGGTATTTTTTTTATCCTCGCTATAGATACGTACGGAGCTAAGTAAATAAATAAATTACATTTAAAAAAGCCAGGCTGTTTGCTGTGTGTCGAGGCATCTCTATCCGCTCCGATAGCTCTACCTCTCTCCCCACCCCCCTACAATGCATCCTGTACACATACGTGTCAACCAGCTCTCCATCCCATGCCCACCCTCTCCCACGCCAGTATTCCAGAACGCACAAGGCATACAAATGTAGCCATGATGCCTTCCTGCTGCGTGTTGACTCGAATTAAACTCAACATGTTTATTTGGTCATTGAATCGGATGATTGAATCTGCCCTGTTCGTGCGGGTGCTTCTTGATCGGCTCAGGATTCACGGTGCGGAGCGCGCGCTGGCAGGCAGGCAGGCCCGAGCCAGACCCACCGAGGCGAGCCGGTGCCCGTGGGAGATCAATCGAGGCCTCATCGTGACTAATTAAGAGCAGATTAATGGACTAGTGATGGGGAGAGCAGACAGTCTTGACGCCTCCCTGAGCTAAGAGCCGACTGATGAACAGAGACTCTGGGTTACTGTGGGATCAGTGGGGCCCGGTGGAAACGCGTCGGACAAGGTCTGTGGGCTGCACTCTCTCTCCCCGGTTGTACTACATTACCCATCAAGCACTGTACCTATCAGTGGTACTACACCTCCTCGGTGGTTGTTGGATGTCGGGGTGAATCAGGGCTTTTTCCCTGACGTTTTCTGTGGGCTTCCTCTAATGGAGGATTTTGCAGATGGAACACTTTTATATTTACACCTGGGAGATAGATAGATAGATAGATAGATAGATAGATAGATAGATAGATAGATAGATAGACAGACAGACAGACAGACAGACAGACAGACAGACAGACAGACAGACAGACAGACAGACAGACAGATAGATAGATAGACAGACAGACAGACAGACAGACAGACAGACAGACAGACAGACAGACAGACAGATAGATAGATAGATAGATAGATAGATAGATATACAAAAAAACGCAATATACAGTATACACAATAAACAAAATACTGTATACAAAATGTACAGAGTACTTAACGTACAAAACATACATAAAATATACAACACAATGGTGAGACCATAAGTTGCCGGTAACTTTAAGTGTACTAAGAATAACGGATAACTAATACTGACTATGCTAGCAAGGACAAGGACCGACCTCAGAGCAGACCGTCTCACTGTACTGAACCTTGAATTTCTCTTGTTCTGTTGAGTGGACGAACCGACTACTTTCTCCTTCTTTTCCTCCTCTCTCTCAACAAAATCACATTTAAAATATCTTCCTCCTCCTCTAAAATCTCGTCTAAAAAATCAGACACTTGATCAGACACTTCGCTGAAGTATAAATACTAAATGTTGGTGGACATTTTGTCTTTGCCGACAGACATTTGTCGTACGACGCTTGTCGACTGAGTATAAATGAAGCTTTACTGAACTGTCCCTCCCTCCAAGTTGGCTCCCCAGATAGCAAGCGGATCTGGGCCATATACAGGCCAGATCTGGCCCTTGTGGCTTAGTTCCGGCCCATATATGGCCCAGATCCGCTTGCTATCTGGGCACTGATAAATACACAAGGTTTCCCCAAAAAATAAATGAGGACAAGACAGGGGAAGAAAAAGCGCAGACAAAAGCTAAAGGCGGTATGGAGCTGCAGGAAATGGGCGCTACGTGGGCGGGGGCGGTGCCATCTTATCAATATTCTGAAACGTGTGACCGTCCCGAGCGCTGACATGAATTATGGAAACCGAACCCGATGTCTGGTGTGGCCTCTGGTGGATCATTAACCCCGCCTACTGAGAACAAATATAGATTGACCCCCCACCCACCATCATTTTAACCTCCTAATAACCGTCTCGCGGACGTAGAATCAACATGCTAGTCCGACCTGTCTGTCGAATGTGAAGTCAGTTCACCTTGTGAGTTATTGGGAGAGACGTGTTAAAGGCACCTGTGTTCAGGGAGAGACCCAACTCAACAGATTCACATGTAAGTTGTCGTTATTAAAAATTATCTGCTTTCTCGTGTCTTCCATTTGGACTGCCACACATTCTCTCTCTCTCTCTATCTATCTCTCTCTCCCTCGCTCGCTCTCTCTCTCTCTCATACTTTGACAGTCTTGTCACGTTACCTGTCCTTTGGTGTCTGAACTTGTCATCGAGCTGTAACTGGGGATGTCTGAGATGAATACTTGTCATATTACTTCTCTGGATGGCTCTCCTAGGCCCAGAGGTGTTTCTGTGTGTGTGTGTGTGTGTGTGTGTGTGTGTGTGTGTGCGTGCGTGCGTGCGTGCGTGCGTGCGTGCGCGTGCGTGTGCGTGTGTGCGTACCTCACAGAAGGGCTGTTCAGGAAGCAGCACCAGCTAGCTTGGCTGGAGTGGTAAACTATTATGTACACATTCGAGTGCCATTCAGATGCTCAGCGTCTTACATTGCACGACGTATAGAAATGAGATTTGCCGAGATCTACTACTGAATGGTATGAAGGATAGCGTCAGGATACAGAATGGATAAATGGGTAAAGTTTCTGCGTAGGTTAGACGGTCAGTTCACGGTCAGGCCACGCCTCCATATCATCTGTAGGGGTCCAATGAAAAACGAAGACAGCTCACAGAAGGAGAACGCCATTAACGGGCCTCACAGGTTACAAGGCTCCATATCTAATTGGCAGACAGGAACGGCCGGGGTGGTGGAAAGGGCTCCAATTCACGCAAGGAGAGGTCATTTTTCGAGACAGAACACATTTCCTCCATGCAGAGTATACTAATGGCTGTAGAGAACTGGTTTGTTATGTTTTGGAAACTGTGAGGGTCACCATTATTCACATAGTGATGGGTTACTGATGAAGCTGTAGACTGAGCTCTAGTGGCTGTGCCCTGAACCGCAGACGGGAATTACACAGATATACCCTCAACCCTGTACCATCAGGGTAGTGCTGGATTTGAATGGTCTGCTTTCTTGCACCGTACAATCCAGCAGATATCAAGCTTAATCGACTGGTAAATACGTGTTATTACTAACACAATAATTACAATATTTAATTAAATGATTAAATCAATTTCCCCTCTGATAATAGCAGTTGCAGAACCTCATCTGTACATCATTAACTACTGATTTCTACGTATGTGTCACTGAAAGTGTAGTATATCATGACGCAGTATATTTTCACCAGTAAAAATGGATTACTCATCTACTCGGAAATGAAAGATTAGGAGGAGGCGTAGGAGAAGGTACGTGCCTCGTGTCGACGGTGACCACAATGATCTCGACAACTAGCCAACGTGTGAAGTTGACATTCAGCAGGGCCCTCTAGCACGTCCTGCGTGTGAAGTTTGGATTAGCGGTTCTCCACGGGCGTGTTCCGGTAAAAAGTAGTTCCGTGCCGCAGGATACCACGTGCTACCCGTGCAGTGCCGCGGTCAACGCAAGATCCATGATACCAAAGGGGTGGATTACTACCATTACTGTAGCTTACTGTAGGAATAAAGAATAGTTATAATAATAATAATAATAATAATAATAATAATGTTTGATATAAATATTACAGTGTTTCCCCTAGGATGGCAGCGGAGGTGATGAGGTGATGAACAGCAGCTGTTGCATGAAATGGCCGTGTTCCTATCGATCTAGTAGTGAGTCAAATCGACCAAATGTCAAGAGGTGGATATCACTGGATTCCTCTCGGCCTACAGAATCTAGAAATCTGCTTTTGAGCAGTTAGGAGTCAATTACTGTCGTTTTAAGCTCAGAGAATAACCAGTTGATATGTTACAATACATTTCGCCCATTCATTCTCTATGGCGGCCATTTCGATGCCCGTATCTCGAGTTCTGAGGGGGTAATCATGGGACACAGCTGTGTCATGGCAAGTGTATTTTGAAAGGGGATAAGTCTTCAAGCTACATCTTATCTACAGTATCCTGACGTCAAGCTGGCTAGCATGGAAATGTGCCGTTTTCAGAGCCTAGGCTAATTTATTCTCAAAGTGTAAAACCTCAGGTGTCCTAAGTGTACGTTTGTTTGTGCGTATGCCTGTGTGTGTTTGTATTACTGTGGCTGTGTGGTATTCCTGGAGGGGGGTGGGGGCTGTAATTGCCTTTTTTTAAACAAGACACTATATCTGTCACAACTCTCTTAAAGGGGCCATGCCATCAAACGTGCAGATAGATGGATAGATGAATAGAAGAAAATAAGCGAAACAAAACACCTGCCCTCCTCACCACACAAATACATCTCGTGGTTTGGCCGGGAATCCAGTCCCAGAAGCAATCATGACATTTATGCCCTTTATGACTGAGGAAGGAATTCTGGTTAGACGGGAAATGGAGCCATAATGATGCCACTTCACTCTGCTCACACTCTGGTGCTTCTAAATGGTTCTTTAATGACACTTGTTCTGCACAGACTCGCCTTGTCAAAAACAAAACGATAAACTGTATTGTGCCACTAAATTGCTGATCAATCTGAGAGAATTCAACCAGGATGGGTAGAAATGGGTGAAAATCGATCTTGTAGTTTTTGCATAATCCTGTTGACTAACGAACAGCGCTGAAAACATAGCTTCCTTCCGCGGACTTGGTCCTAGGCGGAGGTAATTAGTTGACACCACTGTCGTGTGTATCGTTAGCCTACATCACTGTGGCCAATCTTCCATCATTATGCACTGGCAGCCATTAAGGGTTGAGCTATGTGAAACCAGGCTTTACCGTAAACACATGGGTGCAGGCCTATCTTATTTGCTCTATCACACACACACACACACACACACACACACACACACACACACACACACAGACAGACACACGCACACACACACACACACACACACGCACACACATCTCTGGGACATCAATTCTGGGAACAGCTCTCCCCTGACTTCAGATGGCCATTCGCTCTCTCTCTCTCTGGGTTTTTAATAGCCAGAGCTTTCAAGCCTTCTTCTAAACCCGGCCATCACTCAGCACACTGGCTGTAACCGGAGCCTGAGACAATGGTAGAGTCACACATATCTCCACTGGGATATCAGATGATTGCCTCGAAAAACAAACGTCATGTTTATTGAGCAGTGAGAACGGTTCCCCGGCAATGGGCTCCGGTGTAGCGGTTTTGTCCCTTTAATTGTTGTCAATGCGACATAGTGCCCCAGATAGCAAGCGATGATTCTGGGCCATATATGGGCCGGAACTAAGCCACAAGGGCCAGATCTGGCCTGTATATGGCCCAGATCCGCTTGCTATCTGGGTGGCGGTCACGCTCCAAACATATACAGCAGCTACAGTAGATGTTTTGCTCTACACTGAACAGGACTGTGGAGGCCATGAAAATGGAGGAATTAACAGTGAAATAAAAAGGGTTTATTGAACAACGCGATGGAAATAGACACGACGCAAAACGCTCTGGAGTACTGTACACACACGTGGAAGGGGAATAAATAGACACATGAGGGAGAGAGAGACAGAACAGGAGTACAAATCCCCCTACTAACACCCCCTGGCAGGGCCACTCCCCCCCTGCTGCCAACCAATCACAGCTCTGTCCCGCAGGACTGGTCTATTTGGAAATGTTAACGGAAATCATTTGTGGATCTGCCGGTGATTTAGATCCGCTCCAAAATATGATGGGTTCTTTCCTGGCCCATGCTACTGTACACCCCTCCAACGGGTTTCATGGATATCGGTCTGGTAGTTTTTTGTGTAATACTGCTTACTAAAGAACGAACTGACTAACTGACAAACTATCTAACTGACCAGTCAACTAACTAACGAACTAACTAACTAACCAACTAACCAACTAACTAACTAACTAACGAACTAACGAACTAACGAATTAACAAACTAACGAACCAACTAACCAACTAACCAACTAACTAACTAACTAGCTGCTAGCTAGCTAACTAACTAACTAACTAAAGAACACACAGCACCAAAAACATAACTTCTTCCCCCGGACTTCATCCTGGGCAGAGGTAATAATCAACAATCAATGTCATGCATAGACAGTATTATGTCACAATAGCCATATAGCAGTTGTAGTATTATTAGTAGTCACAATGCATAGACGTATTGTCACAATGCAAAGACATACTGTATATTGTAGTATTTTGTCACAACGCATAGACATATAGCAGTTGTAGTATTATGTGACATGACAGATTGATTTTCTAGCTATTTAAGAAATGTGTAGTAGCGACACATCTCTATATGGACAACACAATTCTCAGTAGTTAAAGGTTAGGCTAGTAAGGGTCCAGGGTAGGATTAGGATTTGGTAGCAGAATTCAGGGAATATTCACAAACTTTCCATGGGAATTTATGGGAATTAATGGCAATTAACAGGAATAAACTGCAAAACAATGTATTCCTGTTCATGTTCCTGGAATTGCAAGCCTAGTTACATCAACAGCACATGCACAGGTCATGGTTGTCGTCCTCTGGCATTCTAACCGTTACCGTAGCCAGACGTCATTAGGAGGTCATCAGGACTGCCCTGAGCATCACAGTGATAACTGGGCGGAACACAGAGCCAGCTGATTTACACCTGTCTGCATTAACTGACCCCTGGGGCTGTGACCGGCAGTCAGGACTCATCGCAAAAACAGGACCACTATTCCAAACCTGACCATCTCCACCACCCCCACCACCATCATCATCATCATCATCATCATCATCATATAATATATGAAAGTGATGAAACCCTATTGCTTTTCAAAGATGTGAGGCTAGCTCACGTCTATCGTATGTTCCAGAAAGCCCATTCGTTTCTCAACCGCTGACCCCACCGCGACCCTAATAAACCAGACGACTTGACCACTGGATGGTGGTCTACAGTATGTGACAATATTTCCTCCCACCATCGTATCTCCTCTCGTAGCTCTGCCACGCATCCAGTGACATAGACAAGGTCATTTTTCCACAGGCGAAGGCAGAATCTATTCAGTGAAAAGACATTTCAAACAACAACATACTGTAAATATGATACACAAAGGCAGAAAAAAACATGGCCACTTCAAGGGTAGAGTTCCATGAACACTACATACAGTATGTCCAACTGAAAAACGTTTATCTAACCTGTAGTTAGATAACTTTAAACTGAACAACTCAAAAAAGTGCGACATTATTTTTTTTCCTGATGGTGACGTTGTGTGCTGGTCAAGGGCGATTCCGCTGCTCTGAGTAGATGAGTGTGAGGCTGTGGTGTGAAGCTGTCGGCGCCAGAGCCTGCGGATTTACCGGGGATTGGAATTCGCGGCACGCGACCGTCCCCGCCCAGAGAGATCAAGAGGTGACAGACACCATAATCCCTGACAACCAGAGCCCGCCCCCATGACTGGAGACCTGTCGTCTACACTTTCCATCCATCACCCGTCTGTCTGTCTGACGGACTGACTGACTGTGTGTGTGTGTGTGTGTGTGTGTGTGTGTGTGTGTGTGTGTGTGTGTGTGTGTGTGTGTGTGTGTGTGTGCATGCATGTGTGTGTGCATGCATGTGTGTGCGTGTGTGTGTTTGTGCGTGTGTGTGTGTGTGTGTATGTGTGTGTGTGTGTGTGTGTGTGTGTGTGCATGCATGTGTGTTTGTGTGTGTGTGTGTGTGTGTCCGTCTTACTGTCTGTCTTTCTGCCTGCCTGTCTTTCTACCCACCAACTTACAGTACCTGTCTGTCTGCCTTTCCTCCATCTATCCATCCATCTGTCCGTCTGACTGCTCGCCTCTGTATCTGCTGTCTCTCCCTCTTTCTGCCTGTCTCTCTCTCTGCCTGTCTCTCTCTCTGCCTGTCTCTCTCTCTGCCTATCTCTTTGTGCCTGTCTTTATCTGCCTGTCTCATTCTCTGCCTGTCAAATTCAAATTCAAGCTTTAATGGCATGACAGATGAAAAACCTGTTGCCAAAGCAGTACAGAGAATTATTAACATTGACAAAAAATTGGAAATGAGCATACAATAATATATAAAGATCAACAATAAAATCAAAACCATCTATATCAATTAGACAAGAACATCTGTAACAACAATTCAATTTATTATATAATAACATGAGGAGCTGGTAATATTTTTACCTCTGCCCCAGTGACAGCGTTTTTATGCACGACGTTGTGGTCACTTCATAATTTAACTATTCAGGAGCTGATGATGCTGTAGAACACATACCCCTCTGTACAGTAGTTCTGATGGGCAAATATATCTCCGGTTTTAGATAGTTGTAACGAGACCATTACTCCAACTCTCAGGAAAATACCCCACATTCATAATTAGATTGAATAACGTTAGAATATGCAATTGGACTTTTTTCTGTGCTGTATTTCAGCATTTCGTTGAGCATCAGGTCCGCGTGCCTTTCCACTTTTGAGGGTCTTCACTTTCATTTTCAAATCGTTCATAGTAATGGGGAGATCTATGGGGTTTTGGTTGTCTTTGATTATCAATTCCATATTTTTTAATTTTCCAAGTATTTGTTTGGTTGGCCGGTGGTGTTGGCCCAAATAAGGTCTGAATGTGTTCATTCCATACGCCTCCATCTTGAATGACCAGCCCCTCAGGCTCAGACCGACGGACAGAGTTAGATGCTACATCATCTTCAAGGAGACATCTGTTTTGTGTGTGGTGGCTCTTATTGTGTTTGTATATGTCTTAAGTGTTTGACAATAATGAAGTCTTACTGTATGTGATCATTTGCAGGGTCTTTGTGTTTCAGATTACACCCTTTTTTTGGGGGGGGGGTGTCTTTTTACGGTTTTGAAAGTCTTTGTCAAATCAGAGATTCTTTTTCATTGCTTTTCTTTTGGTTGTATGTAGTTTCAATTTAGCTTTGTTCAATGTTATCTTGAGAATGTAGTTTATATTTTGGACAGCCTTACTATGTCTTCAGCAGTGGGAGGATAGGAGTATTCAGTGAGCTCTTGTAGTAAATCTCTTGTTGCTTGCCTCTTGGTATTGGTCATTGCTGTCTGGAGCCCATCTCTATATCCTGGCCATGTTGAATAGCTTGCTGGGTTTTTGTGTGTGGTATTGTTCTGTTTGAGGAAGAGGGTGATGTTGTTGTGGTCTGATAAAGGGCTTCACTGTGAAAGCGCTGAAAGAGAAGAGGTCCACGTCTGTGATCATGTCATCTACAGCGCTGTTGTCCAGAGCTGATCAACAAGGGAACCTTCCCCAAAGGTCCCCTGCTACCCCCCCCTACCCCCCCCCCCCTACCCCGGCACTGACAATGAACAGAGCGTGGCTTCGGCAGAGCTGGAGTAGCTCTGAGGAATATGTCATCAGAGAAATATGGGGAGACTCAGAGGCACATATATCCCTGTCTGTACGGATAAGACCTCTTTTTATTTTTAGCCAAATCTAGTTTTCCCGCACTTTGAGGACTTTTAGTGAAGTTTATAAACTGGATTTGGACCAAATAATGAGTCCCCCTGAGTCTCTGCTCGGCCTTCTACACATCCTCTGGGAGGGGCTAGAACCTGCCTGGTCAGGGGGGCAGAGGGGGGGGGGGGTACGACAGCTCCACACCAACTCTCTGAGAGGATTATAATCTCATTATTATTTACACTATTTACAAAGTCAGAGGTTCTACTCTCCAGATGAAAGACTGAGGAGTAAAGACCCTGGATGTTCCAACAGATTATTTTAAATGAACCCACTGAAATTCTAAACATAAGACAGAAATAGAACAAGACAAAGCAAACACAGAAAAGAGCTTTTACACCGGTGACCTCCAGAATCTATTTGAGTGAAATCGTTTTGAAATAAATTTAATTAGAATTTGTTTCATTTGAAAGATGCTTTAAAGTGTAAAATAAAGGATAAATAATAGTCTATTTAGGAGCCGTACCAATATGGTGGATGACTGATGTTATGTGTCTTACTGGTATTCTGCTGCACAGACTGTGTAGCATCTGCTTGGCAGAGAGAGAGGCAGGCAGAGAGGCAGTCTCTCTCTGCCCGTCTCTCTGCCTGTCTCTCTCTGCCCGTCTCTGCCTGTCTCTCTCTCTGCCCGTCTCTCTCTCTCTCTCTCTCTGCCCGTCTCTCTGCCTGTCTCTCTCTCTCTCTCTGCCCGTCTCCCTGCCTGTCTCTCTCTCAGCCTGTCTCTGCCTGCCTGTCTCTCTCTGCATGCCTCTATCTGCCTGTCTCTCTCTGCATGTCTCTCTCTCTCTCTCTGCCTCTCTCTCTCTCTCTCTCTCTCTCTCTCTCTCTCTCTCTCTCTGCCCGTCTATACCTGCTGTCTCTCTCTGCCTGTCTCTCTCTCTGCCTGTCTCTCTCTCTCTCTGCCTGTCTCTCTCTCTCTGCATGTCTATCTCTCTCTCTCTCTCTGCCTGTCTCTCTGCCTCTCTCTATACCTGCTGTCTCTCTCAGCATGTCTCTCTCTAACTGTCTCTCTCTAACCCCCAGCCCTAAAGCCTGCGGTATACTTGCTGTTTAGCGACGCGTACGCGAGGACAAGCGTGCGTTTGGCCGCGTGTTCATTCCTGAGGACCTGCGCAGACAGCCGACTGTCCAAAGGGAGACAGGAAAGGAGTTGGTGGTCGCGTGCGCGTCGTTAAAAGTACGGTGTCCCACGGGCCTAACCCTAAACGTTGTCTCGACGTCCGCTCTCATACACCCTTGTCCTTTACCCTGTCGTTTTACCATTTTTCTCTCTGCTATTCTTTCGCTGTCTGTTTTTCACACACACACACACACACACACACACGCACGCACACAGGGATTATCTCTTGTATCCTCCGCCCCCTTCATTCTCACAACGTGAGGAGTTAAGGAGTAATCCTTCCAGGAGGAGCTCTCGGGGAGGGGTCTGATCTACAGGTCTCTGTGTCCGAGAGGTGGATTTATACAGTCCCACAGGGAGCTGCTAGAGGCCCCAGTACTCACCGCACTGCCATGGGATTCTGTGTGCTGTTATTGACACAAACAAATGTGCACTCTCTCCCTCTCTCTTTCTCTCTCCCTCTCCCTCTCCCTCTCTCTCTCTCTCTCTCTCTCTCTCCCTCTCTCTTTCGCTCTCTCTCCCTCTCTCTCTCTCTCCCTCTCTCTTTCGCTCTCTCTCTCCCTCTCTCTCTCTCTCTCCCTCTCTCTCTCTCTCTCTCTCTCTGTCTCTCTCTCTCTCTCTCTGTCTCTCTCTCTCTCTCTCTCTCTCTGTCTCGGAAGCAGACGGAAATACACAGGCTCTATCCATCTTTCACAGGAGACTCAAGACCGACCTTTGCAGAGAACACCTGGGCTCTTTCTCTATAGCAAGCGGATGTGTAATGATTCTGGGCCATATATGGGCCGGAACTAAGCCACAAGGGCCAGATCTGGCCTGTATATGGCCCAGATCCGCTTGCTATCTGGACCTACGGCCCTGCTCTTCTGAATCCTCTACTCTCTCCAACGGGTTAGCACTGCTAACCAATGATGATGATAATAATAATAATAATAATAATAATAATAATAATAATAATAATAATAATAATGATAATAATAATAATAATAATACACTTTAATTATAGAGCACCTTTCGTGACATAAAATGCAGTTCAAAGTGCTTTACAAAAGAAACATTAAATACAAAAACATGAATAACAATTGAGAAATAGTAAGAGTTAAAGTGCATTATTAAAGAGACATTAAAAGCAAAACAACAATGAATACATAATAAAAATAGAAAACCATAAAATAAGTAAGATCAAATACAATGGTATAATAAAATACAATTAAAAGTAAGGTCATGAAAGTACGTTTTGAGCTGCCTCTTCAAACTGTCGACAGAGGCTGCTTGTCTAAAGTGAGGTGGGAGCATGTTCCAAATCCTCGGTGCGTATCTCCTGAAGGCAGCGTGGTCGTGCCTCCCCCTGTCTGACAGCGGCCCCCTCAGCAGACCAGCACCAGGCCATCTGAGGGAGCGGTCTGGAACATTCTCTGACAGGCAGGCTGACAGGTAGGAGGGTGTTGGACCATTCAAAGCTTAAAACACAAGTAAAAGAATTTTACTATCTATCCTCAACATTACTAGGAGCCAGTGCAAATATGCTAGTATAGGTGTAATATGGTCTCATATCCTGATTTTAGTAAGAATTTGTGCTGCTGTGTTTTGAATAAGTAAGTTGCAGCCAAGAAATAGTTTATATATATATATGTAGAGGTTGAGCGGTAGGTAGAGTGGCCGGCTGGGGATCAAAGGGTCCCTGGTTCGATCCCAGCTCCCGGCAGTGTGCCAAAGTGTCCTTGAGCAAGACACAGAACCCCAAAATGGCTCACGTGCCACAGGGTGGGGCAGAACGTAGCACTGTCGCAGCACAGCGAGAAGGTCCCCGGGCCTGTCTGCGTGGAGTTTGCACGTTCCCCCCAAAGAACCCAATACGAAAAAGCATGCAGAACAGATGCTCTTCAGTCCGACGACCACTGATGACACGTGTCTGTGTCGTGCGCGCGCCTCACTGAGTGGCCAATATCGACGCTTGAGGTCCAGATTATAAACCCTCTTTTCTCTATCTAGCTCTGTGACTGTTTTTTCCATTTTACTAAGGATGACTGGGATGTGAAGTCAGTCCAATTCCCCTTCAACCCCCTACCTCCCCATTCATCACAACAAGCCAGGTAAGAAGGGGGTTTTCAGGCTCCGAATCAACAACCCAGCAGGCCAAGACAACATCCACCACAGGGTGCTTATGGAGTGTGCCTGACAATTGTTGTGGTACTATTATTATTAAAGTGTCTGTTCTTTCTTTAGTTCCCCCTTTGTTTATCACCAACCACCGAGCGAGCTGTGACACTTAATCTAGACAAATGTGCTCATTGTAAATCGCTTTGGATAAACGCGACGGCTAAATGGCTTGAAGATAAATGTAATGTAAATCTTGGACTTGGGTTTTAAAGTCCTAGGCTCCAACAGCTGTATCAATTATCAAAGAGGAAGTCATCTTCTCACAGTCTAAACCTTCCTCAGAAACCAATTACTGCGAGTGAGTCCTGTTAATTCCTCCTGACATATCCGGCTGGGGGGAAAAACACGGACACCGAACGAGAGTAGTGATGAGGGAAGTCTGGTTTAAGGCCAGAGGATATGAATTGTCCTTTGCTATTCGGACGCTGGCTGTGGTGACCTTAAACAAAGCCACAAGGGGATGGTGAAGCTTTCTTAATATTCAACCTGCGACCCACTCATCCATCAGATTTTAAGGTCAACGTCCATTCCTAGTCATTCGGGACACGTGCACAAATCTTGAGCGTTGTATTGCTAGAAAAAAAGACTATTTCCTGTAACATATTAAAGGTAAGAACATGGGCAGTCTTTCTTGCTGATAAGATCAACTAGCTAACAGGGAAAGTAAATTGATAGGGAGCTATAACTACCTATTTATCCACATTTATTTACCATGAATTAACTACAAACGTGACTGTTTTGCTAACAATACAAAGCTGTCTCCAAGATGACAAGATGCCTCCAAAATGACGAGTTTCTTCAATTTTGTTTATTTTGCATTTATCATACCTACATGCCTGCCTACCTACCTACCTACCTACCTACCTACCTACCTACCTACCTGCCTACCTACCTACCTACCTACCTACCTACCTACCTACCTACCTACCTACCTTCCTACCTACCTACCTACCTACCTACCTGCCTGCCTGCCTACCCACCTACCTACCTACCTACCTACCTGCCTACCTACCTACCTACCTACCTACCCACCTGCCTACCTACCTACCTACCTACATGCTTGTCTATGTAATGATGCTTAAGCCAATATATTAAATTCCATCAGCGGCATTTTCTTACCTTACACATGAGTTTAATATTAAATCCTAACCACACAAGCGTACTGCCTAATCCTAACCATAATTTAGTTAAAAATAGAGACAACGTAATTTTGTTGACAAAAGAATCATTTCTGGAATGTAATGTATTACCTCAGTCACATCTGGATTAATTCCAACATGGGCAGGCATGAGAATAAGAAGCATTTCAATTATAATTCATACAATGATAGTATATGCAGCGATATTTCCACTTGAATTGCATATTCAGGGTTAGGGTTAAGGACTTTATTGAACAAAGAGCACTGTTTGTGGCTGGGATCAACCATGGGAAGCACGGATCTTGAATTTGGGAAACTGAACAGCACGTCGCTACCCACAATCCCCCCTGCCCCTAATCCCCTCTACCCTAGCTCAACCTCTCTTGCTTAAATTCACAAACCTGACCTATACCATGACAGAGCTTGAATATATCACATATATCACTTCAACATTCACAAGACAGTATGCGGAATTAAGACTACAGATTTCCCAGGCTAACACCTGCCTGAGACCTTTCTAACATCAATACGGAGAGAGAGAGAGAGAGAGAGAGAGAGAGAGAGAGAGAGAGAGAGAGAGGTTCCTGAGCCTTGTCTCATGATGAGAGGCACATGAGAAACCAATAATATTAGTAGACAGATAAATATTGCAGTGTATATACTTCCACTGTACATTCACATAGTGGTGAAAATTGTGCAACGCCACTGCTCACACCCGAGTGGACTATATCTGGGACATTTTGTTAAAATCCCTTTATTTTTGTCTTCAATCAAGTTCATATGAAGTAGGCTACTCCTTTTCGTCAGTCGCCGAGTGGCTATGGTCCAGATCGGTGTCAATTCATTCAACATAGCTACAGTAATAGCTAAACAAAAAAAAAAAAAAAGATAACGTTCCACAATTTGGGTGCACAAAATGAGAATTCAGCCTCCCCAAATCTCTTGTGTTGAACGTGTGGCACACAGTGAAGGCCAGCGTCAGAAGACCAGAGAGCTCATTGGGATGATATCAGTGAGTCATTCTAATATTCTGGCACTGTGCCAGTCAGAGCTTTATAAACAAACAAACAAACAAACAAACTTGAAATCGATCTTGAAGTGAACAGGAAGTATAGTGTATACTAAGTGATATGAGCTAATAGCGTTATATGAGCTCTTCTACTTGTCTTGGTTAAAACTCTTGCATTTTGGACTAATTGCAGTTGGCCAATAGCTTTCTTATGAAGACCAGAAAGGACATTGTTACAAATAGTCCAAATGAGTAATGACAACAGCATGCATTAACACTTCTGTATCAGCTTGCTGGAGGAAATGTCTAACTTCAGAACAGAGTCAGAGACAAAGCAGACAGGGTTCTAACAGATCATCAGAACAGAGTCAGAGACAAAGCAGACAGGGTTCTAACAGATACATCATCAGAACAGAGTCAGAGACAAAGCAGACAGGGTTCTAACAGATACATCATCAGAACAGAGTCAGAGACAAAGCAGACAGGGTTCTAACAGATACATCATCAGAACAGAGTCAGAGACAAAGCAGACAGGGTTCTAACAGATACATCATTAGTAGGGGAGCATTTGAACAGTGATGTGATACTCCATTGTAAGAAAACCAAATGAATAATTAACAACACCTTAGCTGCGCTCGAAACCACTCACTCATTCTCTCACTCCCTATTCCCTATAGAGTAGTGAACGAGAAATTGTCGTTTAAATCCTCTGTTCACAAGAAATTGCTGTGAATTGTGGGTATTTTACAGTGGACTATATAATGAATGAAATTAACTGTTGAGAATTCAGACACTAGAAGAAAGACAAACTATAGTCGATGTCTGTAATTGGAAACGGTTTAAAACTCAGCTTTTGTCTTTCTTGAAAATCTGACACAATGACATCATTAAATCCAATAACATTAGATTGGCATATCTAATACTATGCTCTAAAGTTGTCTCATAAGCCCTAATCAAGATCAAGCTGCTTTAATTAGGCCTCATTCATTAAGCACAAATCAACATGTTAAGAAGTGCCAGTGTCCAGATGAGTGGAAATAGTAGTAATAATCCAGCCATGACAGAGCGTGACATGGTGTTAGCACGCCATATTAGCGACCACAACCACGCCACTGATGAGCCAGTAATAACCCGCCTCTAAGAGGGCGGGGCGTCCAGGAGCCAGCGTGCTGCCAGCGTGATCCCAGCGTGATGTCACCCCCTGCTGACTGTGTGTGGGTGATAGATGGGCGAGCGTGTCCACGGCCTGTTCTGTTCTCTCCACACACACACACACACACACACACACGCACGCACGCACGCACGCACACACACAACACGCACTTCTTTACACAAACACATACACTGTCACACAAACACACACAACTCCTGTCACACAAACACACACACAACTCCCGCCACACACACACACCTCCTGTCACACACACACACACACACACACACACACACACACACAGAGCCTGATTTACCACAGGCAGGGTGGTTCAAGGAGACTGTCTCATCCCACTCCAGTCACGACTGAGGAAGGTTCCTGTTGGGCCCTGTTATGTTATTTGGGGGTGAATTGGCATCAGTGTGAAACAGGTACAACCTACTAGCTGAACTGGGTAAAGAGTGCTGAAGAGCAACAGTATAGCAGGGTTATAGGGTTACACAGAACTACTACAGTACAGGCACGGTGAAAAATTAAGTGTGAAGGTAAGACATCAATGTTTTATGTCAGGGAAGAACCATTCCATGAATAATATTAACGATAATTAACAATATTTACATATTATGTTTCTATATACCACCTATTGAGCAGGTGGTGGCTTCAAGGACAGCATTTTCAATGTGTGAGGTGAAATGCAAAGTATGATGATAGACCTGCAGTGGGTTGGCTAATGGCTATCACCGTGTATGGAAGTGGTTGTTCATCGCTTAGAATATATTCATGCCAGCCCTTCTTTATTATTATGTAATAATTGCGCTTAGCGCAGCTATAATAACCTACTGTGCGTAGAATGGAGATATAGATAATCACTCTTCTGTTGTGTTCTCCATTCAACATCAAAGCTTCTCAACTTTTAATTTGTTCATTAGAGTAGGTAAACCTTACGCCCCTCTGCTCACATTAGCTAGCTGCTAGCTTCTAGAAGTGTCATCTTGCTTTGACTGGAATTGTTTCTACTGGCAACCGCACAAATTCCCTTGTGGACCAAAAAATGTGTCATGTCATCCCACACGCTGGCCCTAGTCTGGGATCGTTCTGCTAATTAGGCTCATAGAAGTCACTCTGTTGTTGCGTTTGTTTTGTAGAGAGCAGACAAGCGTGGACATGTGGGAAGATGGTCTTTCCTGAGGTCTGGACTCGTTGGCGTTTGGACAGATCTACCGACTAGTTCTGGCAGCGTTCAGACAAATCTATTGACCAGTTCTTGCTGTGTGTGGACAGCTCTACCCAGATAGCAAGCGGATCTGGGCCATATACAGGCCAGATCTGGCCCTTGTGGCTTCGTTCCGGCCCATATATGGCCCAGAATCATTACACATCCGCTTGCTATCTGGGATACTGACCCTTTATGTGTGTTTTTGTTTCAATATCAACAGTCTGTGTCGATATTGAAAGAGAGAAACTCTATTGGATGAGTTAACTATAAAAATAGCACCTATGGTACAGTATCCCAGCAACCAAGCCACTCAGAATTGTCTTTGATATCAAGCTGAAATCTTCCCTTCAAAACAGCTTAGCGGGCGATCATTTCTGAAACTTTGGAATCACAAACAGTAAAATATGACATGAAGAAAGTAGTTATCATCTGAAAACCCACAAGAATGAATCGGTTTCTGATCCGGATTCTGGTTGTCTTTCTGGTTGTAATAATATTTACCACTATGCACCTACTGTGTACAGTCAAATGTGTCACAGGCGTATGCTTGGAAGAGGTGAGAAAGAGAAAATACTTAACTATACTCTAAATTAATGATATGAGATATTATTCATATGCCGTAGGCTACTAGGAGCTCCAGCCAGACCTTGGTCTCTCTCAACATAGCCTCTGTTCCAGCCTGAGCTAACTTAAGCACCCATGCATAATCAATCCACGACTATGACGCAGAGACCTCTCAGGAGAAATTATGGGATGTCTCCCATCTGGGTTTGGCGTTCATTTCTCATGACTGTAATTGACTTGTTTAAAAGGCTGTTCGGTAAAACACTGCTTTGCACAGAGACGTTTAAGGACGGGGGCAGATTCCGATCTGTGGTGTAGCGAGATCGGCCTGAAGCTTGACTTTTTTTTTCTTCCCAGATAGCAAGCGGATCTGGGCCATATACAGGCCAGATTTGGGCCATATACAGGCCAGATCTGGCCCTTGTGGCTTAGTTACGGCCCATATATGGCCCAGAATCAATACACATCCGCTTGCTATCTGGGTTTCTTTTTTTTTTTACAATTGAGTGCATTGTATGTTTACGTTGCATTTACGTTGTTGTTGTTGTACACACACACACACACACACACACACACACACTCAAATGCACCACCCAGGGATTTCCCCCTCTGCTTTAATGAGACAAAGCTCTCTCGCTAAAGATCTGACACCTGTCAGGGCTGTCTGTCTGACCTTTGACTCCATCACCCGGAGCGTGTTGAATCTCCCGGGGTTTAAACGAGCTCATCATCAGCCTCCCGTCCAATGAGCAAGAGGCCAAAGCGCCGCTACGGAATACATTTGAGTTTGTTGACCGCCGGTTCCGGCGTCATCCAGAGGCGTGAACCTCGCCCGCGGCATCATCCGGAGACGTGAACCTCGCCCGCGGCATCGTCTGGAGATGTGAATCTCCGCCGCGTCTCTGATAACCTCGGCTCGTCAGTCGTCTCCTCAGAGACGGGATGTCTGTCTTACCTGGTGGACGTATTAGTGACGTTGTTTCACAATCATTTTCCTGATCCTCCTGAGAAAAGCCAGCATATCATCAAACCAATAAACTGATTGGATATTAAATTGAAATGATGAATGATTACAAAGCGTCTTACAATAATTGTATTTAATTTAGGTTGTCCGTGAAATACTACTTTCAAGACCACACAAGTGCATCTCCTTTCTAAACAAGTGACTAAATCTAGTGCTAAAACCAAAGTGCATGAGTAGCAATGTATAAATAGGCTACAATAGGTGTTTAAGAGGGAGGATCCTGGTAGTACTTCTTGAAGAGGTGAGTTTTGAGCCTGTGGTGAAAGATGGGCAGTGACTCTGCTGTCCTGACGTCAGTGGGCAGTTCGTTCCACCACTGCGGGGCCGGGACAGAGAAGAGCCGTGACCGTGTCGATCGACCGCAGGGGGCCTCGGAGTGATGGGGCAACCACTCGCCCCGAGGTAGCAGAGCGCAATGGTCAGGAGGGGGTGTAGCGCTTGACCATGGCCTGGAGGTAGTCACGCCATGTGCTTGACTGTGCATAACGAGTGTGGAGGATGCCGTAGGGAGATGGCTGGAGTGGACGATGGATTTCTGTTGTCCTCGAAACAGGTGACCGCTGTGGCTCAGGAGTAATCCCTCAAATCCCGGCTCCTCCTGTCCACATGTCGAAGTGTCCTTGAGCAAGACACTGAACCCCAAATTGCTCCCAATGAGCAGGTTAGCACCTTGTATGGCAGCTGCTGCCACTGGTGTGTGAATGTATGTGTGAACGGGTGAATGAGAGGCCATTGTAAAGCACTTTGGGTAAAAGCCCTATATAAGTGCATTCCATTTACCATTTAAAAGCTGTATTGTATTATATGATATTGTATACCTAGAACTATAGCATAGCCATTAGTATATTCAAATGGTGTAGGAACATCAGTAGCAGACTCTGATAGGATGAGAAGTGAGTAGGAGACAGTAGCACTGAGACGAGGATTAGCACGTAATCCCTGCATCTACACATCTAACCCCATAGATCTAGAAAGTATTCACCATAATAAAAGCTATGGCTTTTGTTCCCTGGACTGTTCGTATTATGGAAAGCACTGGATGTTCAGTACTCCGGTGAAAGTGTTGGACCGGTGTCCAATATTATGCAGCAGTGTTCACATGTAAGCCGGCCAGACCTACTGGTTGTTGTTGATGTTCTGATGGGGTTTTGATCGATGGCCAGATTCCCTCTCTGTCCAGCTGCTGCATGTTCATTTATTTTAGCCTCAGGCTGGAGGCACTAAGCCGTTGGCTCCACTGCGTCCATCAGCGCTCTTCAGAAACCAAGAAATGAATGGATTAATCTCCTTAGCGCCTGATGGTTGGCGCCGATGCTAACGGATCCAGCGTAGCCAAGCCGTAAAATGAAGCCCTTTCTCCAATCTCCGGTGATGGATTTACCAGACCTTCGAAGAGGTGTGGAGAGGGTCTCAAATGTTATGAAAACTATCGCTCACAGCGATAGCTTCTCAAATGTCGTTTGGCTATTCTTTAGGAATATGGCTGATGTTGTTAGTGCGTTAGGCGGATGGCAGGGGGGGAAACCCAGCTGTTGTCTTTTGGGGGTGGTTCCAGCGTGGTCTTTATACGGGGGACGATGGCGTTCGGGGGGACAGCAGATGACAGAGGATGATGCGTCTGGCTACTGTGACTTCAGGGTCTTGTGGGAGCATTGGCCTTGTTTACCTCCCCGTACCAATGAGAGGGTGTCATCGACTACCCTAATTCTGCACGGTCTACAACAGTTAGACATCTAAGAGAAGACACACGTAAATAATAAATAATAATAAATCATACATATTATTTATAATGCACTTTTTATTCGGAAATCTCAGAGTGCTAATCCCAGATAGCAAGCGGATCTGGGCCATATACAGGCCAGATCTGGCCCTTGTGGCTTAGTTCCGGCCCAGAATCATTACACATCCGCTTGCTATCTGGGATGTGTTGGTTAATTCTCAATACACAAAAACACGCAAGCATATGCATGTATACAGTATGTACTCATACATGTAGGCTACATATGTAGTAGAAACATGTTTAACACATGCACAACACGCATTCCTTGGTGTTGTCTCGACAGGTAATTGATATATTTTGGGCAGACGTATTATTCGGTATAATCTTTGCTTCCAGACAGACAGGGCTCTTGGGAGGGGATTCACGCTGTGTTGTTTCTGGTTAAAGGTCAGACGCCCTTGCCTCAGAGGGAAGTCTTTGTCCAATGTTTCTATGGAGGAACATTGATTGGTCAACATGTGGTCCTCTCTCTTGGTTGAGGGGGGGAGATCGTTTTATACCCATCAATCAAATGCAGGGTCGGTAAAATGACGGACAACAGCTTGAGTTCTGGACCTTGAGGGGGCTTTATGTGGCCAAGCGTGACACACACATGAGTGAGGGCGACACAACACAACACACACACACACGCGGTGGTCACCGGTGGAAATTGTTCCCTGCATTTCTCCCATCCAAGCCGTCCTCCTCCAGGGGCAGCCAGGAGCAGTGGGCAGCCATCGTTGATAGCGCCCGGGAACCAAGTCAAAGTGCTCAGTCCAAGTCCCGAGTTAACCCCCGGCATAGTTATGAGTTATGAGTAAAATCATAAATAGGTATACCTGCGGAAAAGACAACATTCTTTATCAGAATATCTTCTAATGTTGGACAAAATAACACCTGGTGATATTTTTGCACTAATCCAGGTGGTTGAAGCCGAGCCTAACGATATGCCTTGGAAGAGATGCTTACACAGCGATTTAATTATCGTGATACATCTTGATGCCAAGACTGACATTTCCCTGTCCAAAGAGACCAGCACATCACCAGAAATCACCTTTGTGGAATTTAATTAAAAAACAACAAATACCAACATCCTTCATGTTCAGCCCTTTTTAAACCAAACCCAAAGTAAAATGTATTATGTGTACTGCACCAAAATCCACTACAAAAATCTATTGTTTTGTTACTCAAAAGATATGAAAACCTGGAATTGTGATTATTGGATATGTTTATGAATGATCCCAGCTCTCGGCAGTGTGCTGAAGTGTCCTTGAGCAAGACACTAAACCCTAAAATCTCTCACGTGTGGCACGGTGGCGTAGTACCTAGTATCGCCTCACAGCAAGAAGGTCTCCAGGCCTTTATGTCCAGAGTTTGCATGTCCTCCCCGTGTTCACAAAGGTTTCCTCCCAAGAACCAAATCCAAAAAACACGCAGAAGAACAGATCGCTAACGCTGTCCGTCCCTGAGGAAGACGGACAGGAGCGCTTGGTTGGTTTCAGGGCGCGTCCCCTGCACGCTGCCTACTGTCTGCTCCCAGCAGCCCATGGGGGAAGGACATTAGTATGTCAAATTCCAACACTGAACCAAGAACGAACTGTGACCGGCGAGATCATTTTCCGATCTGGCACAAGGGGATGTCTATGGAGAGTAAACCAACTGATTTGCGAGCATTTGTTTTATAGAGTAGCATGCACCTTTATCCCTATTATTGTTTCTCAATAATGAAAGCGTGCCGTAGATACTCTTAAAGAATGATACTTGGCTGTTCCAAGAACAGTAGATACGATGTCAAATCACAATGTCATGAGTATCTGGAGGAAGTTAAGTCAGTCAAAAATCCATACAAACACTAGTGAACCAAGAGTGATTTTAAAACTATTAGACCAAGAGTGAGTTTAAAACTACTAGACCAAGAGTGAGTTTAAAACTACTAGACCAAGAGTGAGTTTAAAACTACTAGACCAAGAGTGAGTTTAAAACTACTAGACCAAGAGTGAGTTTAAAACTACTGGACCAAGAGTGAGTTTAAAACTACTGGACCAAGAGTGAGTTTAAAACTACTAGACCAAGAGTGAGTTTAAAACTACTAGACCAAGAGTGAGTTTAAAACTACTAGACCAAGAGCGAGTTTAAAACGACTACACCAAGAGTGAGTTTAAAATTAATGGACCAAGAGGGAGTTTAAAACTATTAGACCAAGAGTGAGTGTAAAACTACTACACCAAGAGTGAGTGTAAAACTACTACACCAAGAGTGAGTTTAAAACTACTAGACCAAGAGTGAGTTTAAAATTAATGGACCCAGAAGGAGTTTAAAAAGTCGTTCGGCCCCTCGGGTCCAGTTATCCTCATCTTTGTGTGCAGTCGGTTATTGAAGTACGGTCGTCCGGAGCTTCCTGTTAGAAGCATCCCAGCGTCAAGAGAGCGGTTTCTGTGTCATGAAAGAAGGAGCCAGAAGGGCCTGATCTTCAGAGCCTGTCTGTCCTTGGCACTCGAAGACCTCTCCTCAGGCCCGACAACCAGGAAGTCAGCTACTAATAGGACTGACGATAGTACTTTCAAACAGCACTCTTTTCTCTCTCTCTTTTCTCTCCTTCCTTTCATCTTACCCTCTCTCTTACACTTAAAGCCGGCGCGCGGGGGAAGTGACCTGCAGGATTGATTTCCAGTAAGTTGGTGGAGGTCTGGAGGACCGTTCACGGCAGGCGTGTCTGGAGGACCCTTAGCGGCAGGCGGCCGGAGTGCTCCGCGGGTTGCGGGAGACTTTGTCCTCACTTTATTGCAGTTTAACCTCCGGGTTGGGACACACACACACACACACACACACACACATGCATGTACTCACACAGATGCACAGAGGGTAGCTAGGCATGGCGGACATGCCCTTAGCTTGCTCATCCAAGAGCATTGTGGAGTTCTGAAGTGGCCAACCTATCCAAGAACAGCCATTTCATTATATTAGGCCGACAACTCCAATAGAAGAGTCAATTTACAAAAACAGATGTATCTCCGTTTTGATAATTTTTTATAAATCATTTTTTCAAATATCAAATATCAACCAAATTGCAGTTGGATTGGTTTGATTAAGTAAAGAGTGTTCTGTACTTAATCACAACAACCAAACTGATTGTTATTCGATATTGATAGTTGATTGAAAAAATGATTTATCATAATGGAACATTTGAAGTGAGTGTGAAACTGATGCCCAGTTGACTTACTGTAGCTACTGTACCTCTATGGGTGTCAACTCCACCCATGCCGAGCTGACCTAGCTAGCTCTATGAGTGTACTATAACTGGTGCCTAGCTGACCTAGCTAGTTCTATGAGTGTACTATAACTGGTGCCTAGCTGACCTAGCTAGCTCTATGAGTGTACTATAACAGGTGCCTAGCTGACCTAGCTAGCTCTATGAGTGTACTATAACTGGTGCCTAGCTGACCTAGCTAGCTCTATGAGTGTACTATAACTGGTGCCGAGCTGACCTAGCTAGCTCTATGAGTGTACTATAACTGGTGCCTAGCTGACCTAGCTAGTTCTATGAGTGTTCTATAAAAGGTGCCTAGCTGACCTAGCTAGCTCTATGGGTGTATAACAGGTGCCTAGCTGACCTAGCTAGCTCTATGGGTGTATAACTGGTGCCTAGCTGACCTAGCTAGCTCTATGGGTGTATAACTGGTGCCTAGCTGACCTAGCTAGCTCTATGAGTGTATAACTGGTGCCTAGCTGACCTAGCTCCACCCACGGCCACTCCCCTGGGATTGTGACTGCCACTCCACCAATCAAGAGGATCTCCTCCACCGAGACCGCGCCCCTCTGCCACAGGCACTCGTTGAACGAGGCGCAATTACCACCAGGGTCAAAGTCTTAATGGGGAGCGATCTGTAGTTACCATTCAGACCCTCACTCTGGGATCACGCCCTGGGATAATGAGATTTTCTCACACCTGCTGGTTATACTGAGCAGTCAGCCAGAAACACATTGTTCCTTTAGGTGTGTGTGTGTGTGTGTGTGTGTGTGTGTGTGTGTGTGTGTGTGTGTGTGTGTGTGTGTGTGTGTGTGTGTGTGTGCGTGCGTGCGTGTGTGTGTGTGTGTGTGTGTGTGTGTGTGTGTGTGAGAAACACATTATTCCTTTAGGTGTGAGTATGTGTGTGTGTGTGTGTGTGTGTGTGTGTGTGTGTGTGTGTGTGTGTGTGTGTGTGTGTGTGTGCGCATGCTAGGTTCTCATGGTCGGATGCTCTCATCCAGATAGCTACTATTCTTAGCCTCTAGTTGCGTTGTGCAATTTCCCCTTTGGTCAGATATTTTCGGGAGCATCTCAGTAGTCTTCTAAGTAAACCAACCCACGGTCCGAACCACAATAGCCGCGCCGGCATGTGAGGGAGGCGTGGGTAATACCTGCTGATGTGCGAGGAAGAGGTAATTGGTTTCAACTCTTTGGGAAATAGAGCTCAGCACTGAAATAAGACCTAAATTCATCCTTCCTACCGAGCTTATTCGCTTCTTCTCACGGTGGATTGAAAGGTTACCACAGAGAATATAAGATCAGATAAGAACTGATTCATATGTCGTACGTTTTCTTGCACCGTGCGTATAAATATTACTGTCTGTTTCACCATGCACTGTTGAGAAGGGCTGTACCGTCACGCCTGAGTCTGGGCCTGTGTTCTACGGTAGCTCACATGGACTCTCTCATCACAACACCCCTGACAGACAGACAGACAGACAGACAGGCAGACAGACAGACAGACAGACAGACAGACAGACAGACAGACAGACAGACAGACAGACAGACAGGCACGCAGACAGACAGGCAGACAGACAGGCAGACAGACAGACAGACAAGCAGGCAGGCACGCAGACAGACAGACAGACAGACAGACAGACAGACAGACACGCAGACAGGCAGACAGGCACGCAGACAGACGGATGGACAGACAGACAGACAGACAGACAGACAGACAGACAGACAGGCAGACAGACGGATGGACAGATAGATAGACAGACAGGCAGACAGACAGACAGACAGACAGCTCAATAATGAGGAGAGATATGACAGACTCTCTCTCAGGACGCGGTCAGATAGGTTACTTCTCTACCTGTCTGCCACATGAAGGACGACTCGTCACCCTGCCCCCCCTCTCTCTCTCTCTCTCTCTCTCTCTCTCTCTCTCTCTCCCTGTCTGTGGAGGCAGAGGGAGGGAGTCCATCACTTCTCCTCCAGCCCTTCATCATTCAGGACGTCAGGACGCTTGTTTAGACCGATCGTAAAAATCATTCTGTGATAATCTGTCTGCTTCTGATTTAATTATTAGTTCAAATGTGACGTGATGATGACATGATTCAAAACTGTGAGCTCTCTTTAAATAAAAAGCTATTATTATTCTACATCATATTTCACTTCACGATCTTGTCGCAGTTAAGTTTGTATTGATTCAATGTGCTCTTCAGGGAAATAATGGTATTTCATCATGTATAATGTTTCATCAAGCAGTCATATCTGTCTATCTGTCTGTATGCACAATGTGTCTTGCTTTTGCCAAGATCCATGCTAGCATTCCCAGACCCGCCTCCCCCACATGTGTGTCACGTCTAGCTGGACATCTCTGGGGGGGAGGGGGCCAGGGTCAGTCCCAAACCCACGTCTAGCTGGACATCTCTGGGGGGATCAGTCAGTCACAGGGGGGTCCCAGAGGGGTGGGCAGAGGGGGAGAGGATTGAACGACATCATGATCTCTTCCTTCATCTGAATCCATGGCTCCGGGGGGAAATGTACAACTGTCCCTTTAGTCTCTGAAGAGTATTCACCACCTGCAGCTTAACCTTTCCACAGTCTTATTCTGCTTAGTTCCGGAAGGTTCTTTCCTCTGTCTGACACTCCCGGTCCAGCGGCGGTATAATCCATTAATTAAGTTAATTAATATATTACATAATCTGATTATATTATTTTGTATCTATATGTTTTTGTACATGTATGCGTATGTATGTATATGTATATATATATATATATATATATATATATATATATATATATTTCTTACGTTTTATTTTAATTTAATTTAGTTTAATATTGTTTTATTTTATTATTTTAATGTATATATCATATCTCTCCGGATAATACTCCATTGGATTGCATTGACAAATGTAACATATTTTATGTAATGAATGTGTATATGTGTATGTCATATGTATGTATATGTTCATAATTGTGTATTATTATTCTGCTTTGGCAACAACGGTTTATTACCATTCATGCCAATAAAGCTTATTTGATTTGATTTGATAATCCTGAGTCTAAACCTCTTGGTTGGTATTGTCCTGTATGTACAGTACAGTGTATGCTTTTTACTCTGTCGGCTAGCCGTTACCTTAGCAACAGGAATGAAATATGGAAAGTTTTGAATTGGTGTGAGGTGAGACTGTTGATGGTATTCCAGAACAGTTGATGGTATTCCGGAACAGGTGGAGGTATTCTGGAACAGGTGGAGGTATTCTGGAACAGTTGATGGTATTCCGGAACAGTTGATGGTATTCCGGAACAGGTGGAGGTATTCTGGAACAGTTGATGGTATTGCGGAACAGGTGGAGGTATTCTGGAACAGTTGATGGTATTCCGGAATAGTTGATTGAATTTCTATTCCACCAACTTCTGACTTGTTTGGGGGAAAATGTAAAACATGTGACTGGATTTCCTTCAATGACAACACAATCGGGCCTTGATATCATCGCTGCGGTTTCAATAGCTTCTACTGTATGTGTCACAGTAAATGTGACATGTGTTACATGTGTGTACACCCACAGTAGCCGGTGTGCTGAGGACCTACTGTAAAACTGAAGTTGGATTACACCCACAAACAATGCCCCATTCCACTACTGGTGAAATGGGACCACGATGCCACATTTCTCTGCTTTGAATTTTGTAGGAGCAGATTCATGCCTCTGTCGCTTAGAAAGTCATGGGAAGCAGTAGGCTACATTTCAAGTCTGTGTGACTTAAATTTTCCCAATTGAACTCATCTATGAAATATGTGTAAAGGGATATGATCAAATGCCATTCTTTGTGGAGGCTTATAATGATTTGCAATTTAAAGGATATTGTTTAGCTTTGGTGTGACATACTGTACAGTACTGTAGTTATTCTGTTGAACACAAAATGTCCGTGTAGTCTTGAGAGAGAACACTACCAAAAGCACAAGCTCTTTAACGTATTCAATTATTCATTACCCCTGCTCCTATTATAAACCACTAAAATGACCAGAAGTGTAGACCGAGGCATCCTATCTACTGTATGTGAATGATGAGACCAGAAAATCTGTTTCCCACACACACACACATTCATTTTCTAATTGTATAATGGCCCACGATTAAAGATCATAATATTTCCTATACAGTGGTACTTTGGGTTAAACTGGAATTTCCTACTGCAGAAGATAAGATAACCGTGTTCATTTATTTGTTTGAGCAACATCCTGCAGTCAACGTGTCCCACTCGAATCCGAGTGCCTCCTCAATAATGCATGATTAGATTAGCCCAGCCCCCCAACCACACCACTCCTCCAATCAAATAGTTGCACAGTGGCTCCTCGGCTAATCAACTTGTAGAGAGACACCATAGGCCATCTCACTCCTCAGGGGGCGAATTTTGAACAAGTTCCCTGTAACTTCACTTGACAAGGCATTTATCATGTTTGGAGTGAGCCCATCTAATTTCTAAAGCCTCAAATTGAATTATTTTTTCAAACTTCCTACATGTATCTTTTCTGGACCCCCCCCAAAAGATAAGTGGATGAACATCGGTGGCTCGGTCACGGGCCCGAGGCTTTGATCCATCAGCTAACTGTGAAATTCAATAACGTTTTGCCGACGGTGGACCCTCAGTACCCTTTTTTGTATTAAAAAGCTGCTGTCTTATCTTCCGTGTCTCCGCGCCTACAACTCTTAACGTCTCCACAGCTTAAAAAGCTCAATCTGAATCTGTATTCCTTTGTTTGGATTTTCAGACATTTAGCAATGATTTTAGATGGCTCTTCAGGTGTCAAAATAAAAGCCGACGGACATGGAATCTTTTTTTATTTGTTTAATAAAGGTTCCCAAAGTACAGCGTGCCTCAGATCCTCCAGCGCAGTGGCACTCCGGGGAAATATTCTCTCATTACCTGCTCTGTGGGGGCGGTTGGCGAGTTTAAAACAGCAATAAGGCGGATTTCATCTGAGGCACTCGAGAAAATGAAACAGTCTTGGTGACAGTAGCCCATGTAATGGATTCCATCTGGCTTCACCCATGGAGGGAAATTAAAACAAAAATGACTGAGATGTGAGAATGTTATGGTTTTCTAAGCCGCGGTGTAACTGATTTGATTGCTTTCTTCAAGAGATGAGCAGAATTATTATTTTGTGGGTGTGGAGTTTAAGATCTTAGGATCTTCAGGGACTCTTATATCTTCGTCATGCTTTGTGAGCAGAGCAGGTCTTAGGAGAATAGGCGTCCTGGAAATGCGCTGCATTAGGTGTTGATAAATAAAAGCAATTTTCTCACGTTTAGATAAAGATGCATATTTTCTAAGGTATTGGGTACAAAACAGGTGTGAAAACATTTCCTGGGGAGAATAATATTGACTTTCCACCCTTGAGGACACTTATCCATAGACACTCAATAAGTTAAATAATGGATTTTCTCCTTTTCAAAATATTTCCATCAGTCCATGCACATCAATATAATTTCATTGTTTTCTATCTACCCTCTCAAGGGTCAAAAAAGAAGCAGAAGGAAAAAAAATAGCAAGAAATTCCATCCATTGGACAAGCGACGTATGATGACTACAGATTTTGCATATCAATGTGGGCATTGTAACTTGAGAACCCATTCCGTTTGGAGATGGCTTTTCTGATAGTCATTGCCGTGACAACATGGTCCCCAGGTCACCCCAATCTGAGACGCGGGACAGACATTTAACTCCCTCGCCTGAGAGACATGTCCTCTCCTACTGGCGTCTACTGTAGTAGAAGATGTGGGGAACCGCAGAAGACCAGGGAGGAGCAGAGAGGAGGAGAGGAGAGGAGAGGAGAGGAGAGGAGAGGAGAGGAGAGGAGAGGAGAGGAGAGGAGAGGAGAGGAGGAGGGAGCCCTAGAGGAGAGGAGAGGAGAGGAGAGGAGAGGAGAGGAGAGGAGAGGAGAGGAGAGGAGAGGAGAGGAGAGGAGAGGAGAGGAGAGGAGGAGGGAGCCCTAGAGGAGAGGAGAGGAGAGGAGGGGAGAGGAGAGGAGCGCTAGAGGAGAGGAGAGGAGAGGAGAGGAGGAGGGAGCCCTAGAGGAGAGGAGAGGAGAGGAGGAGGGAGCCCTAGAGGAGAGGAGAGGAGAGGAGAGGAGAGGAGAGGAGAGGAGAGGAGAGGAGAGGAGAGGAGAGGAGAGGAGAGGAGAGGAGGAGGGAGCCCTAGAGGAGAGGAGAGGAGAGGAGAGGAGGAGGGAGCCCGAGAGGAGAGGAGAGGAGAGGAGAGGAGAGGAGAGGAGAGGAGAGGAGAGGAGAGGAGAGGAGAGGAGAGGAGAGGAGGAGGGAGCCCTAGAGGAGAGGAGAGGAGAGGAGAGGAGAGGAGAGGAGAGGAGAGGAGAGGAGAGGAGAGGAGAGGAGAGGAGAGGAGAGGAGGAGGGAGCCCTAGAGGAGAGGAGAGGAGAGGAGAGGAGAGGAGAGGAGAGGAGAGGAGAGGAGAGGAGAGGAGAGGAGAGGAGAGGAGAGGAGAGGAGAGGAGAGGAGAGGAGCTCCAGCAGAGAGGAGGAGAGAGGAGAAGAGCTGGAGGATGGAGCGCATGAGGAGATGAAGCAGAACTAGACCCCAGAGGTAACCAGAGGTTTCACTGATTAGAAACAAATGAGGAACAATGAATGTGCTCAGGGCCGGCTCTATCGTTTAGGGGCCCCAAGTGTGAATGAATTTGTGGGCCCCCCCCCTACCGTGAGAGAAATTTGCTGGGAACGGCCATGAAACGGTCGAGTCTGGTGACCTCGGGCAGAGAGGAATGAAAGACTGGTGCTTCTGTTATGAAGTGCAATAAATAAGTAATGAAGGCAGCAACAAAGAGACATGGTAAAAAACACACAAAAAACACAGAATACATATTAAATAACAACGTCCTCAAGGCAACAGTCATGAATAAACATATTGAAATCCCCCCCCCCACCCCCCCCAAACCCCAAAAAATAAATAAAAAACAGTACAATGGACCAGTTGGTAGTTGGGCGTGACGCCACGGCTTGCGTGTGGCGCCAAATGCGGTCAACCTCCAGGCTTTCTGGTTGAGAGAGTTCTGGAAATCAATAAGCCTGAAAACTTGTTTATCAGAGATGACAAGGTGCCGTGGGTGGGAAGCGCGGCCTGTCGATATGAAACCAGGGTAAACCCGAGGATCGGGCCGGACCTACTGAACCGGACTGTAGTCACGACTCGAGGAGGAGGGTAGAGGCTACTGCGGTTCTGACCTACAAAACCAATCAGGATGACCCGTTTTCAGCAGTATTCACAAGACAAGAAAAAAAAACAATGTAAAAGTTTGTGTCTGTCTTTTTCATTCATTCTTTGTTTTGTTGTGATGTAGTTTGTTTTGATAACCTCTGTTCACGCAGTGTTTACATTACTGGATTTAATGTTGACTGATTTAATGTTGACTGTTGATGTCTAGACTGACGGGGTGTCAGTCGATGTTTGTATGTCTGTATATTGTCAGTTTTTGTATAATTTGGTGCATTTGAAGAGACTTTATTTATCCAGGAAGTCTTAAAATCTCTTCTGCAAGGGATTTGGCCAGGCAGTGTTTACCTGCCTACCTACCTGCACACTCACGTCAACACCTACCTGCACACTCACATCAACACCTACCTGAACACTCACATCAACACCTACCTGAACACTCACATCAACACCTACCTGCACACTCACGTCAACACCTACCTGAACACTCACGTCAACACCTACCTGAACACTCACATCAACACCTACCTGCACACTCACGTCAACACCTACCTGAACACTCACATCAACTCCTACTGTACCTGAACACTCACATCAACACCTACCTGAACACTCACATCATCACCTACCTGAACACTCACATCAACACCTACCTGAACACTCACATCAACACCTACCTGAACACTCACATCAACACCTACCTGAACACTCACATCAACACCTACCTGAACACTCACATCAACACCTACCTGAACACTCACATCAACAACTACCTGAACACTCACATCAACTCCTACCTGCACACTCACATCAACACCTACCTGAACACTCACATCAACACCTACCTGAACACTCACATCAACACCTACCTGCACACTCACATCAACACCTACCTGAACACTTACATCAACACCTACCTGAACACTCACATCAACACCTACTGTACCTGAACACTCACATCAACTCCTACCTGAACACTCACATCAACACATACCTGAACACTCACATCAACACCTACCTGAACACTCACATCAACACCTACCTGCACACTCACATCAACACCTACCTGAACACTCACGTCAACACCTACCTGCACACTCACATCAACACCTACTGTACCTGCACACTCACATCAGCTGTTCTAAAGATGATGTGCTCATTCAGGTATGTGTCCTTCTCTGTCTCTACGGGGGCGTGACTCATCTCTATGGAGCCCTGAGCACAGAAACGCCACAAACACAAAATGTCTCTTAAGTTTCCCATCAGCCGAGTCTGAAACAGAGTCACGGTTGTCAGGGGAGACATTTCAATGCTTTCACCTGTGTTACCCTGGGAGACTTTTTTATTCATTAATGCACACAAAGCTGTTCCTCGCTTTTGTTTGGGGAGCGAGCCGGCATCGTCGCCGCTCCCATCCTGCACAATCATCTGGTGCGTACGTCTGCAGCTTCTTTCCACTGACTGAAGCTTCCCCTCCGTATTCAGAGACCGACGACGCGGCGACACAAAAGAGACGACATACCGCCGCTCGGAGTCACCGAGTTGTGTTTCTAGAGGCGGCGGCGGCGCTATTGTGAGATCGGAGACTTGACAAAAGTTTGTTGAGCCCAAGGTTGTTTTAAGAATGGTGAATGGTAAATGGACTGCACTTATATAGCGCTTTTTATCCAAAGCGCTTTACAATGGGCCTCTCATTCACTCATACATTCACACAGCAATGGGTGCAAAGTGCCAGCCTGCTCATTGGGTTCAGTGTAGGAGCAATATGGGGGTCCAGTGCCCAAGGACACTTCGACATGTGGACAGGAGAGGGTGGGATTTGAACCGCCGACCCTACGATCACTGGACGACCTGCTCTACCACTGAGCCACAGTGGCCCAGAGTATATAATAGATCTATGGAACAACAGTATAGAGCACATGGATGGAAGGTGTTTGAGAATGTGCGTGGCTTTGCTTGCTAGCAAAACTATAATTTGACCACTTACAAAAGTGCAATATGCCTTTACAGAACGAAAGTTCACTCTTAATAATGAAAAATGTCCAATATGTTATTCCCCAAGTGTTGACGGATTAAGGATGAGATTCGAAAAAGATTATACTGAATTAAATGCCATAAAAACTTGTGGGGAAACTACAGTGAAGAAAACTCAAAATTGGAGTATTGACATGCTGTCAAGCACATGCTGAAAAATATAATAGAAATATTTAGCCTGAAGAGGCTTTATCGGTGACAGCCTGACTTGTGGACACAAACACTGTAGATTTATGACTATTATTTATGACTGAGTATGATCTCTCAGTGGTCACAGTCAGTGTGCTAATAGATGCTAATGGTCTGTGTGTGTGTGTGTGTGTGTGTGTGTGTGTGTGTGTGTGTGTGTGTGTGTGTGTGTGTGTGTGTGTGCGTGCGTGTATTGTGCGCGTGCATGTGTGCATGTGTGTGTGTGTGTGTGTGTGCGTGTGTGCGTGCGCGTATTGTGCGCGTGCATGTGTGCATGTGCGTGCATGCACGTGCGCATGTGTGTGTGTGTGTGTGTGTGTGTGTGTGTGTGTGTGTGTGTGTGACTGGATCGTGATGGCCAGTCCTGGAAATGAGACAGGGGAAGACGAGGGGTTTGAGAGGAGGAAACAGACGCTTGCCCCCCTCATCCCCTTAATTAGATCTGCAGGCAGACTCTTCTGTTCGGCGGCGTTACCTAGCGTTGGGACTGCTAGGGGGGTCGGACATGGAGCTGGGGAGCTAATGCGGCTCAGACATTAACCCCCGACGTCTCCGGACGTGAGGCAGCGCGCCGCCCGTCCCCGGGGAACGTGGCCCTGGTCATCCTGCTGGATTTCCCGGATGGCGGGGCGCGCTGACTTATTGCATGTGGACCTTTTCCGCGGCCGCGATATCGATCTGTGAAAACATTACAGCCACGCAGGGATCAAGGAGCTTTCATAAAGTTAGTTTTGTTCCACTCACCTTGTCTCCGCTCCGTTCTGTTGTCTTTTCTCTTCCAGTCGATACAATAAAATTCCTCTGAGACGAGCTGCGATATTGTCTTGCCGCACGGCTTCCTGTTTGGGCCAGGGGGAATAGAGGAGTAACTAGGTCTGTGTGTAGACCTGCCGTACCGCTCTCTCTGCTGGGCCGTAAGTGACTGGGCTTCCCACTTGATAGAGATGACATTTTTCTCCTCTTGTTTCTTTATTTTCTTTTTCTTTCTTCTTTTGTTTTGTTTTTATCTAACATTGAGACTTTTTTCTTTTCCCATTCTTTTTCTTTCTTTCTTTCTTTCTTTCTTTCTTTCTTTCTTTCTTTCTTTCTTTCTTTCTTTCTTTCTTTCTTTCTTTCCCTTAACTATTGTTGCACCTTTTCCTCACACCTTTCCGTCTTACTTGATTTCGCTCACAGTAGGCTATCTCTCTCTCTCTTTCTCTCTCTCTCGCTCTCCTTTTGCAGTCTCTCTCCTTCTCTCCTCATTTAACAGTCTTATTGGCGTGGGCCAGATCCTGCTTGATAGGAAGAGACCAAATGGTTGATGTAAATGGACAAAAAAAGGTCTCTACACCTCGGAAAGACTGATACTTTTTTTTTTTAGACTGAGACTCAAGAACTCTCAAGGCTTTTCACTAGAAAATAGTTACAGCATTGAATCTGTCAAGTGAGTCAAGTCTGTCAAATACCTGAGATGCGTTTTGAATAGGTACAGTGTGTGTCAGGGAAGAGTATGGCCCCTTACTAGAAAACTATTCCTGGCCATTCCTGACAAGAAAGTCAAGATTTGTAGATAGATGTGACATAATGAAGATTGTAGCGCATACAGGCTCTGGTGCAGTGCCATTTTGACTACGCTTGTACCTCATGATTCAGTAGTACAAAAGCCCTCAAGACCAACCTCCAGACAGCGCAAAACACGCTCCAGACAGATCCCCCCGCATCCACTCACCTCAAGACCCAGCTCTTCATAGACCTTGACCGGCTCAAATCCATAAATAATGAAGTGCCAAGCTATCTGACCAGTTACTTCAAATATTAAAGACATTAATTCCGTAGCCTATGCACCAGAGCCAGTGAAGCTGATGTGGATATTTATAGGTATAGGGCTTTATTAATACCCTATATAGTATTACTATGTAGCTATTTTATGTCTGCTGCCCAAATTGCCTGCTCATAAGAGGACCACAATGGAAATAAGTCATTGACTTTATTATCTTTTTATCCTTGACTGTTTTATGTGTATGTACTGTACATTTCTAGGAGGCAACATCCTGAGATAGTTGTGGTGTATAAATCTTTTTAACTTTCAAATAAATCCAATCCATTATTGATCGGCTCTCCCTAATTGCTGTCTCCTGTGTTACGACCGCACATTTACTATGGTGGACAGTAGTGTCTCTCCCTGTCTCTCCCTGTCTCTCCCTGTCTCTCCCTGTCTCTCCGTGAGAGAAAACGAAAACCTAAATCCTCAGTGGTTTGAATTGGCTGAACAGCTAACAGGTGTGATTTGAACCAGCTGAACATCTAACATGTGTGATTTGAACCAGCTGAACATCTAACAGGTGTGATTTGAACCAGCTGAACATCTAACAGGTATGATTTGAACCAGCTGAACAGCTAACAGGTGTGATTTGAACCAGCGGAACAGCTAACAGGTGTGATTTGAACCAGCTGAACAGCTAACAGGTGTGATTTGAACCAGCGGAACAGCTAACAGGTGTGATTTGAACCAGCTGAACAGCTAACAGGTGTGATTTGAACCAGCTGAACAGCTAACAGGTGTGATTTGAACCAGCTGAACATCTAACAGGTATGATTTGAACCAGCTGAACAGCTAACAGGTGTGATTTGAACCAGCTGAACAGCTAACAGGTGTGATTTGAACCAGCTGAACAGCTAACAGGTGTGATTTGAACCAGCGGAACAGCTAACAGGTGTGATTTGAACCAGCTGAACAGCTAACAGGTGTGATTTGAACCAACTGAACAGCTAACAGGTTTGATTTGAACCAACTGAACAGCTAACAGGTGTGATTTGAACCAACTGAACAGCTAACAGGTGTGATTTGAACCTGAACAGCTAACAGGTGTGCAACTCAAAGTGTTTTTGAGAGAAAAGCTAAAGATATAATGATGAAAATATATAGCCAATTGCAGATGCAAGGCAATGTTATAGTCCCAGGCTTTTACAATGCTTTGACTGATTCAGAAAATATACTTTTTGCTAAAAGCAGGAATGTGGGAGCTGGGAGATGAGAGTCCTGGACTGAATCTCTGCTTCTATCAAGTCAGCGTTTGCTCTGAGATTCCTGGAGACAGATGTTCTCTCAGTGGGAAATCAATTATATTCTCACCAATATGGATCAGAACCCTCTGGTGACCTGTATGTATCAGAACCCACTGGTGACCTATATGGATCAGAACCCACTGGTGACCTGTATGGATCAGAACCCACTGGTGACCTATATGGATCAGAACCCACTGGTGACCTGTATGGATCAGAACCCACTGGTGACCTGTATGTACTTCCTCACTGCTCAAACAAAGGATTCTCAGTTCCTGAAAGAGAGCTAGGCTTGTGTGGAGCTCCAACGCACGGTTGGGCATAACGGCTCAGCAGGAAGACTGAACTGCATTATGGGGGAGGGAGGGGGGAGTCGAGGGGGAAGAGGAGGGGAGGAGGAGAGGAGGAGGAGGGGGGAGAGGGGGAAGAGGAGGGGAGGAGGAGAAGGAGAGGAGGAGGAGGGGGAGAGGGGGAAGAGGAGGGGAGGAGGAGAAGGAGAGGAGGAGGAGGGGGAGAGGGGGAAGAGGAGGGGAGGAGGAGGCGGAGGGTGGAACTCTAACAGGGTGAGGCAGCGGTTGCATCACTCATCACATCACTCTGATGTCACTGCTCGATGATCCTAGCTGAACCACAGACACAGGAAGAGCCTTCGAGCAGTGAGTCATGGAAATACCCACATCTATACTTTAACACAGAGTTCTCACAGCTTAATGTACCCACACATATACTTAAACACAGAGTTTTCACAGCTTAATGTACCCACACATATACTTAAACACAGAGTTCTCACAGCTTAATGTACCCACACATATACTTAAACACAGAGTTCTCACAGCTTAATGTACCCACACATATACTTAAACACAGAGTTCTCACAGCTTAATGTACCCACACATATACTTAAACACAGAGTTCTCACAGCTTAATGTACCCACACATATACTTAAACTCAGAGTTCTCACAGCTTAATGTACCCACGCATATACTTAAACTCAGAGTTCTCACAGCTTAATGTACCCACACATATACTTAAACTCAGAGTTCTCACAGCTTAATGTACCCACACATATACTTAAACACAGAGTTCTCACAGCTTAATGTACCCACACATATACTTAAACTCAGAGTTCTCACAGCTTAATGTACCCACACATATACTT